>NW_024882883.1:0-172071 GCF_019059575.1 Amphibalanus amphitrite
ACAGAAAGACAGACGGACAGGAGAGAGAGAGAGAGAGAGAGAAGAGAGAGAGAGAGAGAGAGAGAGAGAGAGAGAGAGAGAGAGAGGACAGACAGACAGACAGACAGACAGACAGACAGACAGACAGACAGACAGACAGACAGACGACAGACAGACAGACAGACAGACAGACAGACAGACAGACAGACAGACAGACAGACAGACAGACAGACAGACAGACAGACAGACAGACAGACAGACAGAGAGACAGAGAGAGACAGACAGAGACAGAGAGACAGAGAGACAGAGAGACAGAGAGACAGAGACAGAGAGAGCGAGAGAACGAGCGAGAGAGCGAAAGAGCGAGAGAGAGCGAGGGAGAGAGCGAGAGAGAGGGAGAGAGAGGGAGAGTCACAAACATAAAGACAGACAGATACAGTTACAAACAAAAAACATGGAGACAGAGGCAGTTACAAACACAAAACATGGAGAAAGAGGCAGCCAAAGAAAGTGTTGCATAGAGTGCACAGAGATATTGTGGTGCGCCGGTGGTTGCATAGAGTCTTTGCTGTGGGAAAGAATTATGGATTATGTGAGCGGAATATGGATCACACCGAGCGGAGGTGAGCCAAACCTGGTGCTACAGCGACGATGTAATCAGTTATCAGGGACACCAGTGCGGCATCCAGGCAGAGTTGAACAGCAAGTCTCACTGCTGATCCACTGAAATATCCGCAATATTTCCTTGTCGAGTTTGGATAATACATTAAAATCACCTCCATCGCGCTACTGGCCTGCCACACACGACCCTCAGTGTGCCGCTACTGGCCAGCCACACACGACCCTCTGTGTGTGCCCCTACTGGCCTGCCACACACGACCCTCAGTGTGCCGTGAGCGCCCCCGTGTAGACGGCGGCTCACCGGCCCGGCGGCGGCGGCGGCGGCGGCGACGGCGGCGCAATGAACCACTCCTCCATCCAGGCGGGCACGTCGGCCGGCCGGTCGGCGGACACGACCACTGCCGGCATGGCGCGGCCCGCCTCACACAGCTCGGGGTCCGACTCACCACACAGTCCACTCGGCACCGACTTCTCCGTCCGGCGCCAACACTGACCCAATGCTCGGCCGCGCGCCGACTTTATAGCGCCGCCGCCGTCCGCCACCCTCTCCCAGCCGGCAGCGTCACTCCTTCCACCAGAATGTTCTCTCGTATGGTGGAATGTTCCTGAAGGAACACATAATGAATCCACATGACCTGACTTGTGACGTCATAAGCTGGACTCTGAGTGACCTGAGGTCATGACCCATGACGTCATCACAGGTCACGGTGACGTCAGGTCGCGTCATATAATGACGTCAGTCATGCCAGAGGACGTGTGACGTCATTCGGTGCGGCGGTGGGTGACGGCACGGGCCGCCGTACCGCACCAGCCGACTGAGCCGGGCGGCAGCGCGCCGCGGCTGTGCAGTGTGCACTCTCCATACAGTCACGTGTCACGACCGACCAGCGCCGGTCAGCACAGGAGAGCAGCGGCCGACACGCCGCGCCCCGCACCAGGCCCTGTCCACACTCCACAAGGCCTCAGCTCCGGTCGGGCCTCGCTAAAAACACAAACACACACATTTTGGCGAAGCTGTACCTCCGATACAGCTGAAGGCTTCGTGTTTTTGAAAATACAGTCCACAGCAGAAGTAATGTGTGGTTTCAGTCATGAGCATGTTCTGCTTCTGAACCCTAGGAACGATTAGCCAGATTGCAACGATACTTTAACCCGCGCGGGGCTGGGGGGTGTAAATTTTACACCCCTCGCGAATTTTTGCAATATCTCAAAAACGGCGGCGCGCAGCCCCGCCAAACTTTCAGTACCTTTTCTTACATCAATTTGACACGTTCCCTGAAAATTTGAGCGAAATCCGTCGGAAAATTTTTTGAGAAATCGACGTTTTAGTGACGTCATGTTCGCCATTTTCGCCTCAAAAACGGCAAAAGTTCAAACGCCGCTACCATCTTCATTTTTAAAGGAATCAAGACGTAACAAAAAAGGTTATACGTAACTCTACTTTGTCTATCAAATGGCTATCTCGGTTTTTGAAAATTTTGGATTTTGGCCCAAATTTTTTCAAAAAACTGACTTTTTTTGGGAAAATAATTATAAAATCCAAAATTTTGAGTATATCGAAAAAACCGGAATATATGTCAGAGAAGTGGTCTATGTGCACCTACATACCAATTTTTAGAAGAATCGGTTAAAAAATGTGGGAGTTATTCAAGATTTTATGACGTCACGACACACAAAAATTTTGAAAAATGATTTTTTGGAAGTTCTAGACCTCGTACGGAAACAAAAATAGCACCATTCGATTCGCCGTGAAAAACTGCATCAGATAGACACCTTTTTAGGACTTAACAACCAACTTCAAAATTTGACCTCACTTTACCTGACCTTGACCTGACCTCGACCTGAAATTCATCCAGAGGTGGTCCATATCACTTATTGAGTGTGCCTATTGAATTCTATGAGTAAAATGACCCATAAAACATGTGTCGCACATGCCCTTTTCTATATTTTGTTTTTTGGTGACCTGACCTGACCTGACCTGACCTTGACCTTGACCACTGAATGATATTGTATGCAACGAATATCGTCTTGGTAGCCTAAGAACACGTTTTGGGCAATCTGTCTCAGTCGATGACTCCATTCTTCGACAACTACGGTACAAGGCCGATACTGTAGAAACTTGCAATTTGTACCCTTGACCTGACCTTGACCTTGACCTCAAACTTTAAATTAAGTACATGTTTTTAGTAGTTCGTGATGAGATCTTTCGATTGGCGTTTGATTTTTCCAAATCGGACCATTAGTTCGGGAGATAACAGGGGGGTAAAATTTACCCCCCCCCCCAGCCCCGCGCGTTCGGCTGGAGACCCCAGCCCCGCGCGGGTTAAATGTAGCTTACATGTATCTTCACCCTTGCAGCTACAGCTTTATCTATTGACGTCTTCTTTTCAATCAGTCCGCATTTAAAAATCGTCGGTCAAAGCCATCCGTTGAGATTGGTAAAACCACACATTACTTTAGCGATGGGCTGCACCTACTCGTTGGGACCTATCTGCCACTCATCCCGCGCATTAGCGTCGCCACGGGGGGGCAAGCGGGGCAGCTTGCCCCCCCCCCCCCAACCTCGGACCGGGCACCCCCTGAGATCGATACAGATCCGATGAGATTTTGGAGTCGGGAAAAAATGGGGGTACCTTTCTGAGAATGCCTGTGGGGTCAGACTCGGTTGGAGCGTGCAGTTCAAACCAGGGTCTGACTCGCAGTCGCCAAAATCTTCAAGACTCCGAGTCCAGACTCGGAAATGTCAATGCTGTGATTCATTCCATGTTCCTAGTTCGTTCTTTATTACACTTTACAGCTGATTTTCATAAGTTTTGGAGTGCTGACACAATTTTCGTTCAAAGCGTGAAACGAAACCTTGCACGAAACCTCGCAGGGCTCATGAGCTTGCTTTAAACAAAGGCTCCTAAGGAGCTCCACTGAGCCCTAAAGAAGCTTTCAGAGGGCCCAAACCGGCCTCTGAAAGTCCCACTGGTGTCCATGTCTTCTGAGGGCCCATACAGGGATCTTTGAGCCTTCGAACATTTCTGAGAACCTTAACTGGCCTCTGATAGTTCAGCCAAACTTTTGAGACTTTGCTAACCCCAAGCCGGCATCTGAGGGGTCACAGCTCACGTGTACCTCTGAGGTCCACAACTCATGTTTATTATGTCCCTACGTAGGGTCTTTAGGGATTCGAAACAGACCCCGAGGGTTCATACCTACTGTTATCCGAGGACTCCAGGCTCACCCTGGGCCTAGTCTCTTAGCGCCCGCCGCCCACACTGGCTTCTGAGGGCCCCACCTTGGGCTCGGAAAGGCGAAAGCCCTAAAGCACCACGTACACGTAAATATTTGAGGTGACCCGCGCCGATCTCCGGGATCCTTCTGAGAGTCAGCACTGACCCGGAGTGGCCTGAAATGGCCTGGAAGTCCCAAACCTATCTCTAAGGGATCCCTTGCCGCTATGCCGTGCGTATCTTTTGGTTCCGTTGAACAGTTTTTGCTCGCGTTTGCAGCGCTTCCCTTCACACGAAAAACGGGAAACTTTTGTTCACACTCGAGTGAACAAAACACTTCCATTCACCATGGAGCAAAGATGAATTACTTCCGATTCACACTTCCGACATTCACTCTCCGCCGAATGCCCAACTTAGCTACGATCGGCGGCTGGGATAAGTCCTAAACATTTCACGTAAAACCTCTGCATGCATGCGTGAATGAAGGTTTTAGCAGGGTGGGTGATCCGATTAAATGGAGCGTTTTTCACCTTTTTCTTGGTAATGATTATGAGCGTCGAGCGTCTGCACAGCGGCCCTCTGCAGTGCGTCGGCAATCGCAGCCACTATATACTATAATTCTACCAGTGGTCATGAAATTTCAAAATTTCGAATTTTTCTGTAAAAAAAATCACATGTCATAGCTAGAAGGAAACCTTTGTCAGGGTGACACAAAAAAAAACGGTCATCACCAAATTTCGAATAACTTCGGAAGTTTTATTCAGATCATCACCAAACTTCGGCCACTTAAGGTCACACCTATGTAGCATACATCCACCAAGTTTCAAGTCTTCACTACGAATACTTTTAGTACAGTGTGTGTTTTACTGACGCTCCACAATGTGCTCCAGGTGAGCGCCACGGCGCTGCAGGGCGTAGGCACACTTGCATCCGGCGGGCAAAGTTGTCGATAACCCGATGGCTGTGCACTTTACAGAGTGCAATGGCCTCTGGAGACAGTGCTCAGGGGGTGTGCTACCCCTGAAACGTTATTCTTATCGGGTTATCGGCAACTTTGCCCGCCGGATGCAGGTGTGCCTACGCCCTGCAGCGCCGGGGCGCTCACCTGGAGCACATTATGGAGCGTCCGTAAAACACACACTGTACTAAAAGTATTCGTAGTGAAGACTTGAAACTTGGTGGATGTCTGCTACATAGGTGTGACCTAAAGTGGCCGAAGTTTGGTGATGATCTGAATAAAACTTCCGAAGTTATTCGAATTTTGGTGATGACCGCTTTTTTTGTGTCACCCTGTACTATAATTCTACCAGTCGTTTTTGTCATGAAATTTCAAAATTTCGATTTTTTCCTGTAAAAAATTACACGTCATAGCTAGAAGAAAACCTTTGTCACCATCGGATTCCTCGCACCATTGCGCGTCGAATGATATGTAAAAAGAGTGAGTTAAGACTGGGGAAAGGCAAGTTTTAACACAAAATTTGATTTTGCCCCCCCCCCCCCCAACCGAAAATCTCTGGCGACGCCTATGATCCCGCGACTTTCTATCTCTGCTCCTTCCCGATTACTGGGTGGGCATATGTATGTGGTCTAATGTAGGTCGTGTATAGGCTAGTTAGGACGGTTCTTGGGAGGAATTTTGCTACAGGATATATTGGTCCAAGGAACGTGTTCACGGTCCTTACTATGTTATTGACGTGATGGTGAACATGCAAGTCAGTGGAAAGCGTCAGTCCTAGATGTTTGTGATGTGTCCATGTTGGCAAGTCTTGTCCTTCAAATAAAAGCGATAGATTGTGTCCGTCCTGTCTGTTTGTGAAGCTAAGTCGCACTGTCTTCTTGGCGTTAAATGTAATGGCCCAGTCCTTTCCATGCTGCCTGATAGCGTCCAAGTCTTTTTGAAGTGATCGTTGGTCGTCTGGATTGTCGTGTAAGTGAGATGAATACAGTGAAGTGTCGTCTGCGTAGAAAAGGACATGTGACCTTTATAGTTCTTTCGACACGTCTTGTCGAGAGGAACACGATGCTGGTAAAAGAAAGTTCGTGCAAGATTAGCGTCATAAGTTATTGCAGAAAAATTATTCCCGAAAAATCGAGGATAATTTTTGTTATTAATTATTAACTAGAGGTACAGGTTTACGCGATAACTGTATGTTTTGATATGTATGATTAACGGATGCATTAGTTTGGGTGTAGAAACTAGAGGGGCCAATGGCAGGGTCTCAGGTCCGAAGGGCCCCTGCGAACACAATGGAAAGGGGTCCCGAGGGGCCCATTGGCAAAACTTTAGGCCCGAAGGGCCCTTTTATAACCAATGGAAAGGGCCCAGAGGGGCCCCAGTGGCAAGGTCTTAACTTCGCTTGACGGGGCCTCTGATAACTTGACGAGGGCACTCTAAGCAACAGAAAACCCCTCTGAATACACGACAGGGCCCCCTGAGCGCATGGAGGGGCCCCTGATCGCTTCACGGGACCCTCTAAGCCACAGAAAGGCTCTCTGAGTACACGACAGGGCCCTCTAAGTGCATGAAGAGGCCCCTGAGCGCGCGTGACGGGTCCTCTGATGTACAGGAAAACTCTCTGAGCAAATTAACCCGCGCCCTGGTGGGGTCTGTTTATAACGCGACCTGGTGGGGGGGGGGGGCTATTTTTTGCCCCCCCTCGTATCTCCGAAACTACTGGACGGATCCGCAAATTTCAAACGGCGTTCGAAAGGCCTGTCAAATTTGTCAAGGGAAACCAAATTTTATTGACCTCAGGGTCACCGATGACGTCACAGGTCAGGTCAAAGATGAAATGTTTCACCGTTCACGGGTCTTCTAGGGAATGCGCTATAACACCGAGGAAAACGCATTTTGTCGGGAATCAGCGATAGGGCGTCAGTTGCCTAGTAGATATGTTGCTGTTAGAGGTCACTGGTCATACCAGGTCAGGTCACAGGTCAGGTCACCAAAGGTCACCAAGGGTCACCACATGAACCCAACTTTACTAAGGTTGTGCGATGCATGTTTTATGGCCAGTTTTTCATTTCCAACTCAATGGTGTTGGTTATAAGACCATCAGGTACGGTTTAGGTCACTTTCTGGTGGAGGTCAGGTCAAGGTCAGGTCAAAAAAGGTCAAATTTTAAAGTTGATATTTTTGCATAAATGGGTATTGATTCGATGCAGCTCGTCACGGGGAGTCTAATGGTGGTATTTGTTTTGCGCTACGAGATCTAGAATTGCTGAAAATTGAGTTTGAAAATTTGACGTCATCAATTTTGAACAGTTTTTTCGCTATAACTTGGCCAAAAAAAAGAGGTATCGATCTCAAATTTGGTATGTAGATAGAAGGCGGTAGGGACTATCACATATATTCCGGTTTTTTCGAAATTCAAAAAACTTTTTGGATTTGTTGGCTATTATATTCAAAAAATCTATTTTTTGATTTTTGGGGGTCAAAATCCCAAAATTTCAAAAATCCGAGATAGCAGTTTTGTAGCCCTGTTCATTCTACAGCTTTCATGTCTGTATCATTTTTCTGTATTTGCAAAGCTATAGGCCTGACAGCTCTTCCCGCGAAACCCTTTTTTGGGTCGAAAACGGCAGAACATGACGTCACTCTGACGTCATTTCCGGCCAACCTATCATAGCCTTTGGAAAAATTTTTGGTCACAATGTGTAAAATTGATGTCCGGGAGGGTACTGAAAGTTTGGTGACGATCGGCGCAGTGGTTCTCGAGATATATCGAAAAGTCTGGAGGGGGGGGGCAAAAAATAGCCCCCCCCACCAGGTCGCGGGTTACGGACCCCCAAGGGGCCCCTGACCCCTTAGCCAGGATTTTCCTCAGGGGGGCCAATCAGACCGAAAGGGGCCCATGTGAGCGAAGGGGCCCACATTTTCTTAATTTCATGACATAGTTATTTGCTTAACTACCTTAAAATTACGAACGGCCCCTGCAAACCCAATTGAGAGGGCCCCGAGGGGCCCAGTGGCAAAGCCTCAGGCCCGAAGGGCCCTTTTATAACCAATGAAGAGAGCCCAGAGGGCCCTAGCGGCCACGGGCGCCGCCACCGGGGGGGACGGGGGGGACGCGTCCCCCCACTCTCAGAATGGAAGGGGGACGTCCCCCCCCCAAAACTCATTACGGAGCGAGCGAAGCGAGCGTAGTCTTTCGTAGGTTAACGGAAATTTCTGAGTATGCCATGGTCACGCTTTTGCTAGGCTTATATCTCAGCAACCACTTGACCGATTTACATGCGGTAATTTTTGTAGGGTAGCACTAGATTCATCCCTTCTAACGAGCATCGGACTATTCCCGATGCATGTGAGTGACTCCATATGCACGTGCCACGTGAAAACCGAAGAGGTGTCAGTTTTGTAACAATTTCAATATCTCGGCAACTACTTGGCCGATTGCGCTGAAAGTTGGCATGTAGGTAGGCACCCACTAGGCACTGCATATCCGTGTGCCACAGTCGGGGTGCTGCTGCACGTGCGCACGTGCAGGGGTCGATTCCAGATCTCGAGAACGGCTGAACCGATTGTGCTGAAATCTGATACATGGTTAGGGACCGGTTAGTAGGGTGCCGTGCAAAAGTCAGTTGGGACCCATTTTGCACGTGCGCACGTGCAGGGTGCCGCTTCCAGACCTCGAGAACGGCTAGGCCGATTGCGCTCAAATTTGGCACATCGTTAGGGACCGGTTAGAAGGGTGCAGTGCACAAGTTAGTTGGAGGCATCCCCGCGCAATTTCGCACGTGCAAGGCCCACCCCACCCTCTCGCTCGCTCCGTTGGTCGCCCCAAAAGGCGTTTTACTGGTTGTTATCCTACTCGAAATTTGATTAGGCCCTTCGGTCCAATGAGACCATTTCAGAGCCGCAAGTATGAAAGAATTAGTGGGAGACATTGGTCGGGGCAGCCACCCCAGTGAGCCACTTGGGATGAACCCGACCAATTGAACAGGCAGCCCAGCCCACTGGCACTCACTGCACCCGGCAAAGGACTATAGCTCCAGTGGAGCCATTCCCTCATGGGATAGAGTTGCCCGTCCAGCCCGGAGCAGGGGGTTGCGGCGTGGAGGAGAAGGATTTGACTGTCCTGAGGATGGAAGAGATGGAACGGCCGGTGCCGAATCTGAGAGGGTCCAGGAGGTTTAGATATTCAGTATATGGGGTGTGGGCCTACATGCATTGGTCTGACCCCTATCACCTCGGCCAACAAAATATCCAGCTCTTATCCGACCTGTCATCGTGAAACTGCCGATTTTTGATATCGTGATCAACGTGTGTCGAATAACACGACTGGCCGAACACGGGCCTAATATATTTCGTCTAACCAGCCAAGAGCATGACTTTACACCAATCCGACCTCGAAGTCAAAATAAAATCCGAACATTTTCGAAGACTTCAACTCCGACTCTGGCCAAAACTGGCCAAAACAGTCAACTCCGACTGATTCCGGCTCCGACCCCACACTTCTGCAGTCACGCTACACTAAATTTCCAGCTTCTAAGAAATAAGCTATACGGTTGACAGGACCACAAAACTTTGAGGCGACTTGACTACTTAACTTGGTTTTCCTGACCTAAGGTTTTCTGGTATCAAGCAATTGTTGCACGGGCTGCAAAATTCGTATTTTGGAGCAGTTTTGCCTAATATTTTTTTTTTTGCCAATTTTCGCGGCGCTTCGCGCCGATTCGTGCAATACCCAAAAAGAGAGATTTGTGACTATACAACGCCCCCTCCCCCACGCGGGTATGCAATATGCATTACCTATGCAATATGCATTATCGATCATATTAGTGGCATACATCAGCAATTATAGCGTGATAGAACACGAGGCTTTACCGTGTCAAACTGAATCGGACATCAGATGTGTATATAGGTAGGTACTCGGTCGGAATGCGGTCTATAGCCATTACTTTAACCCTCGCCGGCCGAGGGGGGGGGGCGGGTGCCGCCCCCCCCCCCATAGGGTTTTTTCGCGATAGCTCCGAACACGCTGGCGATAGAGAGCTGAAACTTGGCATACCTGACCTTTGATCCAAGCCGCATCTTTTGACACCAACTGCATTTTTGGGTCAGGTCAGGTCACTGACCTATGACGTCATAAGTGAACCTCTGCACGGTCTTCAGATGTCGCAACTTCGCAACGCCCTCACTGCCAGAGGAGATGTCACAGGGAAATGAAACTTGCAGGATCTAGTATCCATTATGAGTCTCACAACTTGTATATCTCGGATTTTTCCTAAAGGTCATATGAGGTCAGGTCATTTTCGTGACCTCACCATTATAAGTCAATGGGGAAAAATTCAAACTGCTATTCTGGCGCCGGGAACGACCTCCAACTATCTCAAGCACACAGAATCGTGATTTGATGCACTCCTTGCAAGGTTAGATGCGTCACTTTTGCAATGTTGACCTTCCGTGACGTCATTTATGACGTCATCAAGGTCATATTAGTTTTTCGTCAATAACTCCCGATCAAATTGAGCTAGCGAGTCGGGAAAGCCACCAATGGACTCAGGAAGACCTGCCAAATCGAATGATATGCGACATGACCTCTTTCGACCAGCTTCGTGACCTGGGGGTGCTGACCTGACCTTGACCTGAGGTCAACACCCCAAGTTGACCTGACCCGGACAAAAAGTATATCATTCGACGCGCCTGATCAAGGCGAACACGATGCTGCCAAAATCGCGGCTCTGCGGCCGTTTTTTGCGAAGTTATTCACCAAAAACTTAACCGTACCCTGGGGCACTTGACCTGACCTCAGAGGTCACCGGTTGACCTAGGACCTTAAAATCGGGTACCAATCTCTGCGTCTCGTAACGGCGCACACGCTCGTTTTTTCCGCGACGCGCTAGCTCCACCAGGGGCGAAACGGCGAGGGGGGGGTCGTACCCGCCCCCCCCCCCCCTCGGCCGGCGCGTATGTAGAAAACCAATAGGTCCGGCGAGGGTTAAGGAAATACTTAACCTAAACTGCTTTCCTCAAACCATTGTTTTGCCACAGTTTTATGAGTTTTTAAACTTAAAATGGTCAGGAAATAATGAACATTTGCAAAAGGATTTTATATTCATTTTTACATCACTATTTGTATTTTCCATCTTTCGTAGAGGCTACTTACCTATATTGCAGCGGAAGCTGATTATGCGTTGACCAAGCATAGTACGTGGTTCAAACCAGCTGAATGCTGATTGGCTAGCATTTTTCCGTAAGGGAATGGATTCCTCGGTAAGAGAATGACAAAGTGTATTCTATGGGAATGACTTCAGTCTTCAAACCTAAAATCGATACCGATATATTTGGCTAGGGTGATCGTTGGGCCATAAAAGCTCCTGATTTGTTCTCGTCTCAGCTCAAGCTACAAAACTGTTACTTCAGTTCAAAACCCTATGTTAAAAGTGGCATATTTGCTTTAAACGTTGAATGCATCCGTCCGAAAAAGCCACGGTAAGAATGTCTACTTTTGGGTTTTCAGTCGGTCAGTCCGTCCCCCCCCCCCAGTCAAAAATCCGTGGCGGCGCCCCTGCTAGCGGCAAGGTCTCAGGCCCGAAAGGCCCCCGCGAACCCAGTGGAGTGCCCCGAGGGGCCCTTGCGCTACTTTTATTGTACCCCTTACCGTTATGACACCGCGATGGGGGCCCTTTTGGGCTCCAGGGGGGGGCATGGCCACTATGGCCCCCCTTGGCTACGCCCCTGGTGTATGGTGAGAAGAACGATAATCGGTGAGGAGGGCACTGTAATGGGAGGGGGCGCCGGCCAGGATGGCGCTTTACGGTGAAAAGGGCGCTGACAGGTCAGGAGGACGATGTATGGCGAGGAGAGCGCCAGCAGGTCAGGAAGGCGCTGTATGGTGATGAGGACGCTAATGCTATACATTGCGGAGGGCGCCGACTGGTCAGGAGGGCGCTGAACGCGAAGATGTCGCCGACAGGCGAGGAGGGCGCCGACAGGTGAGGAGGGCACTGCACGGTGATTAGGGCTGCGACAGATCTGGAGGGCGCTACGTGAAGAGGGCGCCGACAAGTCAGCAGGGCGCTGTATGGCGAGGAGAGCGCCGGCAGGTCAGGAGGGTGAGGTTGATGCTATACGATGAGGAGGGCACTATACGAATGAAGAGGGCGCTGACAAGTCAGGAGGGCACTGCTTTAAGAGGAGGGCGCGGACAGTTGAGGAAGGCGATGTACGGTCAGGTGGCCGCCTACAGCTCAGGAGGGCCCTCTACGGTGAAAGGGCACCGACTTGTCAGGAGGGCGCTAAACGCAGAGGGCGCCGGTCTGGAGGGCGTTGTATGGTTGGGATGCCGCTATACAGTGAGGAGGCCGGCGACAGGTCAGGAAGGCGCTGTACGGTGAGGAGGGCGCTATAATACGATAAGAAGGCCGTTGACAGGTGAGGAGGGCGCCGACAAGTGTGGAGGGCGCAGACAGATCAGGAGGAGGATGTTTGGTAATGACCATGAAGGTGCCGACTGGTCAGCCCAGAGGGCGCCGAATGTGAAAAGGGCGCCGACAGGCCATAAGAGCGCTGAATGGCGAGAAGGGCGCCGACAGATCAGAAGGGCGACGAACAGACAGAAAGGCGCTGAAGATGAGGAGGGCGCTAGATGGTCAGGAGATTAGGGGTGGATATCCGGCAGTTCAGGATTGTGGGTGCATCTTCACCCACAAAGAGATATAAAATCGTAAACCTGGGCGCCAGTGCCGCATGGTGTACCGCAATGGCTTACCGTCGAGGGCGCCTAGAGTGCTGGACATTAGAAAGGCGCCTTCGGCGCCCCGAAATGATCGTGGAAGGCGCAGTCCAGGGCGCGCCTGCTAGATTTGGGAGGGGCCCCCCTCCCAAATCTAGCAGGCGCACCCAGTATGCCCCACTCCCTTGGCTGCGCCCCTTAGTGTCAGGTCAATTTTGCGACCTCAATTTTACTAAAGTCAATGAGAGAAAATTGAAATGCTCTTCTTGTGGCCGAAAACACATTCAAACACCGTGACACAGGTGAACATGACACACTGAACCGGAAAATTGTCCCTGTGACCCCTTCTATGCCCCTGAGGTGATATCAGGTCATGACATGACACATCTCCAATAGTTTGTACCATAATTTTAGGCAGAAACATGCTAGAGCGCAAAAAAAAGCACCATGAATGTGTTCAGCTCAACGATACCATTCGAATGACAATGCAATATGACCTTTTCCGTGACCTCGACCTCGGGTCAAATTTTCAAATTGACCTTTTAAGACCAACCTATAGTTCATTCGACGCGTCTAGACGAGACAAACGCGATGCCGGTAAAATCAGCGTCACACAAGTTTGGAGTCAAAAGTTATGATACAAAAACCTTTTCCTGGACCCGCAGCACTGTAGCTCTATTGGTTGCCGACTTATGCGCCTATTTGTGAAAAGGCAAGGCGGCTGGCAAGATGAGTGAGGGTTAGGCAAATATTCACCTAGACCTGGGGGTACTCAAAAGATCGGTTCTAATTTAGTGATGAATTTTAGAAGTATGAGATAAAGCGATGATTTGGGTGTCCGTCAAAATTCGTGGAGATATGCTGTCCCACGATTTCAATAATGCCTCACGTCAATAAATGAGCTTATATCAGCGTAACACGGGTCCGTACGCGAGATTTGGACATTTGATTGAAGAGAAAAATCATTGAAAAGGCAACAGCAAAGTGGTAAAAAAAAAATTGGACATCTTTCCAAAACCGTGCTTTTGTGTGCCTATGTATTTTAGCTTGTCCCACAACCTGCGAAAAAAATTTACAGAGCTGCTGTGTAGTTATTTTAAGAGATAATTGAGCGCGAGGGAGCGTTGTGAATAGCAAAAACATTGAAATTTCTCTTCATGGTTCTTATTTTTCGGTTATACAATTTAGCAAAACTGCACAACGCAAAAACATCTATCCCAAGGTTTTCGGCAAACTTTTTTTCTGGGTCACGTTTATTTCTGGGTCACGGTACTTAGCTCCTCATTCAAAGCATTACGGACCGGGTAAGCAGGGTCTGCAGACTTGCATATGGTCCTATCCCGCGAAGGCGCAGAGAGTGGGGGCGGAAACTGAAAACTGTCAGTTGGGCTGGGCAAACCCAGGGGAAATCATCTCCTGCGTGCCATAAGATTTCTTTATTCTGGGTCACACGCCCTTGTGGCTTGTGGCTGGTAAGTGTCGAAAAGAATCACAGTGACGTGTTGCTGCGTGCTCAGGTACTCCAGATAAGATGTACTTGGAGATTAGTATTCGATAACAAACTTGCCACATTCGGAAAACTGCAAAAACCATTCCCCTGGGTCACGCATTTTTTTCTTCTGGGTCACGAATTTTAGCGTGACCCAGGAAAAAAATCGTGACCCAGAAGAGAAATTCTGCCCACCTACATCATCAAGACATGCAAGTCTTTCCGCCTACGTGTGGAGAAGGTCATTGCCGATAACTGGGGTTATATCGCGCATGAGGTGAGTGAACGTATCTGGTTTGATAATGCGTGACCCAGAAGAAAATTTCATTTTTTTCTGGGTCACGGACCATTTTACGCGCATGCGCAATGGCATTTTTGAATAATTTCGCCTAGGGTGCATGGTTTATGAAAAGGTAATGATTTCTAGGAAATCAGTTGTGGGACAAATATTGACCCAAATCTCCACGAATTTTTACGGGTACCCATTTATTGATCTCTCATGTCGCTGGATGATCCGTCCCATCTCATTTCTCTTTGCGCAGAATTCATCGAAACATTTCACAGAACTCATGAAAAGATTGACGTGGAAAACTCACGCATATAGGATCCCCATGGCATCCTTTGACTGTTAAAACACCCCTTTATTATGGCTTGTCCACGGCCCCCCCCCCAAAAAAAAACTTTGTGTTTGAAGCCCCTTTCACCCTATATACCAAGATGTTGCATGATCAAATACTTGTCGTGTATGTAATGTACGGACATTTTGGAGTCGATTGGTATGCTTTTTGTTTTCATGAAAGCGAAAAAGTTTTTTGGGATGGTTGGGATGGTGAGAGGCTAGACCGGCCCGAGCGCATACAGTGCGCCGGCGGCCGGCTACAGGCTACGTCTGTTGACTGGGCCGGTTGACAGGTGGATGGGGCGGGGGCGGGGGCCGAGTCAGCCGGCAGCGCGCGCAGCTGCCCTCGGCCGCCGCGCTCGATACGGACCGCGCTCTCACGTGGCCGTCACGTGACCCGGCCGTCACGCAGCGGGCTCCACCGAAACGTTACGTAACACCAAAACATGGCTGGCCGGTGGGCGGCTGGCTGCGCCGGCGTGGCCGGGCCGCGTATTCGCCAAGTGCATTACACGAATCGGCCGACCAATAGTGTGCCTCTTAAGTGACGTCAACGTGGCGTCATACATTCGGTCCTTGCCCTTGGTGGCGTCTTTTGAAGCTAGGTTTTAGGTTTGCGATATTTAAAGGGACCCTCCCACCTTAACATTAGATTTGAGTTGAGATAGCCAAAATGGGGTCCCTGGCTCACAATTACCGGTTTCGGCACTCACAACCAGGGGTGGACAAATGTGCCGAGTTGGGGTAGCACGAGTCTCACCAATTCCACGCCGGCTGCGCCGGCTTGGCTTTGGAGCCGCACCAGACGGCGGAGGTCAAGGTCACCGCTAGGGCGGCGGGGGATTTGCTGCGCCCGTGCAACCCCAACTCGGCATATTTCTCCACCCCTGCTCACAACATCGAGAAATGCCTTAAATCGGAAATATTGAATTTCAAAATTGCGGCATTTTGATTCAGAGGGGCTAATGCATAGGAATACCCCTCTGAATGTGTGACGTCAGCGCAGATGTCTAACGATTTTTAAATGTTTGACTAAAACGTTTTGTAGCACGCGGTGGTATATGCTGCTTTGCGCGCAACAAGTGCCGCACTTTCAGCTGCCAAACTATTGCTTCCAAATAAAGTCGCTAGAAACAGCGGAGATCCCAAAAAGTAAACAAAAGTAAAAGTCTAATATCTTGAAAACCGGTGAATATTTTTCGGCGAAATTTGGTAGATATTCGTTTTCGCTCTTTCTGAACCGAGCGACATCACTTTCATGCCAATTCATAAACTTTTTTGAAGGTGGGATAGTCCCTTTAAGCTGTTACATTCATGGTCGCCGCGGCTAACTGGTTGGAGTATCGGACTGGTGATAATGGGGTTGGTGGTTCGAATCCACTCAGCGACTTCAATTTCCCTGTCATCTGTCATTATACGTTTTTTGGATACATTTGCAACGCGTGCACCTAAGAAATCAGAGGTATTTAAGTATTCTTCTAATGAACATGTTGCATAAGAGAAATGTTTGCAGTCCAACCGATCGGTTCGGTTTGGGTATTTTCCAATGGTTTTGGTTTGTATTTGGTTTGGTATCGGTAGTCTGATTCTTATGCATGGTTTTCGTATAGAGCCGCCGCAGCATGGAACAGCCTGCCGCCGGAGGTGAAGGCGACTGGTTCCAGGAGACAGCTGGTGCAGCACTTTAGATAGTGACTGACAAGTGACATGACTGATTTTAGATATTTTATGCATGCTTTTGCGGGTGTTGCTTTATGTTGACGTGTATATTGTATGTATGTATATGTGTGTGTGTGTGGGGGGGGGGGGGTGTATCATGTATTGACTGGGCCGTAATAGCCACTTGTGGACAAGCCCTAAATAAACGAAATGGTGCATACTATGCAAACGTAGCCAATGGAAAGACAAATGGTGCTGGGCGATGGCCATTGATCAATATTTGTCACTGCCAATGGGTGATAGCACGCAGCTTCTGCTGGATATGACAGGGGCGGCGCTGGCCTTTTGAAAGTAGTTGGGCACTTGCCACTTGGTAAGGTTAAGTACCTAAAAGTAGCGAAAACTAAGATGAAAAGTAAAAATCGCACGCTGGTTGGCACGCTATTAGATAGTTTTTCGTGTATGAAACACCATGTACCATTAAAAAAAAAAAACATTTCGGCATAGTTAGCGTATCATGGGACGAAATTATCAATTTCCAGCAGTCAAAGAGCATCATCTATATTCAGTAATGCCCTAACTATAGCTTTTACATATCTGCCGCCAGGAGGGGTAGATCCCCTTAGTTGGAATCTAGTTAGTCAAAAATATTTATAATAGAAAACGTATACGAAGATAATTCGGGACTGGTTGTTAAGTTGCATGCTCACGGCGGGCTGTCGTCGATTTATCTCTATGCATGTCCATCTGATCGATGAAATAATACAGGAATCCGAGTCATTCAGGTGTGTTTCATAATAGCTCTTCCGACTTTGACGAATATCGACAGTGCCGTAACAAAATTGGTAGTTCGGGTACAGACGGCAATCAAACTGCAGCCAGTTCTTTTGCAACTTATTCCTTGATGAGATGAACAGTTGGCATAGATGCATTGGGCGTACGATATTGGCGTGCGAAAGTAGGAGCCAAAAATGCGAGTCTACGACCAACTTCTTTAAAGAGAAAAGAACCGCCAATGCAGGAAGCGATCCACCGACCTTCCGCTTAAGGCTGCCCCACACTGGACCTCGCATGCGGGTTGCGAGTTTGCGGGTTTTGAGTTTGCTTGCATAATACTAATTCATAGAGTGATTAGACCGTTCCCTTATGGTAACTTCATGAATGCAGTGAAGCCGGTACACCTTCAGAAAATTACATATGGTCGCAATACCAGCGCAACGAACCAAAATTCAACTCCAACGAAAAACCCGCAAACCTCGCAGAACTCGCAGACCTCGCAGCGAGGAAAATCGAAAGTTGACTCAAAATCAACTTTTGGAATGCGATGAAAGGTGGCTCGCAAGATATACACATGCAGACTCGCTTGTTAGATGGTAATATGGGTCACTCAGCATAGATTGCATTATTAAATTTTGAAGACCCGAAAATTCAAAAACTCGCAACCCGCATGCGAGGTCCAGTGTGGGGCGGCCTTTACCAGACCGAGACTCTATCCACTCTTAGCTACTAGTGGAAAAAAAAAACATTAAAATTGGTAGAATACATGTACGATAACCATGCAATGCATGGACACGAACACTTACAAAAATTCCAAACGATTATGGAATAACATAACATTTAAAAATTGTTAACATAGTTGATAACCTGGCAAGAAATGCTTTTCCGTGTTTCACAGAACAATGGTGATGGGCCTGAAACCCCGGTCTGGCTCATTCGATGATGATGATGATGATTTGGGGTTTTTGGGCGCCCGGACTGCAGTGGTCATCGGCGCGTCTGTCGAACGACCGTGAAGAGAAGCATAATTGGAAACCATAAATTGGAACTGACGCCAGCTATGAAGGGCTAAAACGATGGGTGGCCGCTTTGCCCCGGGTGGCCGCTTTGCCCCACTCTCCCCTACCGAGCATTCTGTGGCAGGCAGAATGGTGACGCATTAGAGGAAGTTGTCTAACTGAAACACGCAACTGCGCGGTACTCGCTTTTGATCATACACCTCACGGTTCACCGTAGAATGGTGGCTGGTCTTTTTACATTACGGTAGAACCTCAGATCACTTCGGCGGTGACTGGAGGATTTATGGCGACTTTAGATAGACCAGCTCACCGGGCGAAAATTCAGACAACAAAACCGAAATGCGTGCTGTAGCAACTCATATACCTACCTAACGTAACAATCAATAGCGACGGTGGGGTGACTGCGATAGGCGCCGTCAGCGGAGCGCCGCGCCGCGCCGGCCGGCCGGACCGGTCCGAGCCCGCACTGCCGCCGCACGGCGCACCAAAGTGGGCCGGCCGACTTTCACAGCCGGCGGCCGAACCGGTCCCGTGCCCGTCCCAACCGGACACCAGCCACGGGCCAGCCAGCGCCGCCTGCCCGCCTCAGACACCCCAGCGGTCGACGGCAGACACCCCAGAGGTCAAAGGTCACCAGCAACTACGGCGTCGGGCGAGCGGCCGTCTAACTGAACACACCCGAGCGGCCGTGCCGACTCACCGGGTGTTGTCAGCGGTCCGCCGCCGGCCGCGTCACTCCTGTGTGCACTGTGCCGCGCGGGCGCGCTCCGCTGAGCTCTGTAACACAGACACGACCACCAGTCAGCACAGACACATACACAGCCGCGCCGCTGCCCACACCACACTGCCGGCCGGCGGCGGCGGCGGCGGCGGCGGCGGCGGCGGCGATCGACCGGGAGGTGTGGCCGCCGCTCAACCAATCAGCGTCCGCCGCCCCAAACAGCCGCTGACACCAGCACGTGACATGACACGGCCAAACGTCGACAAACCGTAAGACGCACAGGCTCAACGCGCTCCGCTTGGGGTGGCACTTTTAGTCAAAATTTCACTGTTATCTTTTCAAATCACTTTTCAACAGGGGTGCATGCGGAGCCGTGGAAATTTCAGACGGCTCCGCCTCCGGCTCCGGTTCCAGTACTGAGTACATCCCCTATGCAATTAAACGGGTGAAAAAAAAAACGATGGGATTGGTACACGTTGCTTCTGTATTTGCATAACAAGACTTTTTTGTTTTTAGGACCTAGACTATTTTCATATTTTGAATACCACATGTTTTACTGCCTTGTACTGTCAAACCGAACTAGGTCAATACATTTTTCCTCTTAAAAAAAGGAGCCGGAGTCGCCCCTTTTTTGACGGGTCCGGCTCCGGGCAAAATATGCCGGCTCCGGCGGCTCCGGCTCCAGGCTATATTGTTTCACGGCTCCGGCTCCGGCTCCGGGCAAAATATGCCGGCTCCAGCTCCGGCTCCGGCTCTGGGCAAAATATGCCTGCCGGCTCCGGCGGCTCCCACCCCGGCTCCGGCTCTGCACCCCTGCATCCCACCTTAACATTAGTCTTGAGTTAAGATAGCCAAATTGGGGTCCCTGGCTTGCACTTACCGATTTGGGCACTCACAGCAACGAGAACTGCTTTAACCTTCGCCCCAAAGGGAGGGGCATATGTAACCACCCTGTCGCGTTTTACTTTTTTGCGTGTGAATAAAAAACCGCTGCGCTTAGCGCCGCGCCGCTTGGAGTAGCTTTCTGTACATCAATTTTGGACAATGTGTGAATTTTTTACCCCAGGCCATGTGAGGTCAGGTCACCAGGTCAAGTTAACTGACCAAGCCTAAAAAAAGTTTCCAATCATGTCCAGCCTGCAGCGTTTGTCAGAGAGGTTTTAACCTTGGTGGATTGTATGGTGTTATGGGCGCCTATAGGTACTTTGTATACCTCGGATTTTTTATATCCGTGACCTAAGGCCAATCCAGTGCGTGACCTTTCCATTATAAGTCAATGAAGAAAACCGGCGACCGGGTGTTTTTAATCCCGGCCCAGTGACAGGGTCGGCAGTGTTGCACGAACGCTCCTGTGGGGCGGGCACCGAGAGCGGACCGCCACGTCAGCGGCCGCCGCTCGCCTTGCAGCGAGATTCTCCTCTTCTTGTTCATCTCCAACTACTGTTCTTCCCGTCGCGCAATTACACCTCAGTTAACCTCTGGTTTTGGTCCCAGGGGAAACAGAAAACCCATCAACATTATTGTTTCCAAAAGCCGCCGTAGGAACAGCATAGGTCCCAAAAAGTAAACAAAAATAAAAGTCAAATATCTTGAAAACCAGTGAATATTTTTGGGTGAAATTTGGTAGATAATAGGGCCTCCTCTAACACGTAACAGTGCTGCCGCTGGACCCCTAGTGGAGTTGAAATCGCGTCACTGGGGGGGGCCACGCAGTGAAACTAAGAATGTAGAAAAACGAGGAAATAGGTATCACTAAAAGCTTACCCAACAAACAATCCAGACTATCTCCACGATCACCACGATACTAATTTTAGTTTTATTATACCGTTGTTGTTTGTTTTTTATCTACAAGAAACATTTCAGATCAGCCTAAGATGAGCCGCGGAATGAGGTCAGACATTGCAGACTTTATAATCGAACACCGACTGAAGCCCAAACTGGCCATGGCCATTTTTTTTAATTCCTTTGAGAAGGAAGCGTATCGGCGGGTCGCTCTCTATATCAGTCAAGTCAAACGCTCACGGTTCCGGGTTCAACACGGAGAAGCATTATTTTATTCGGGAGACGGGTTCATTCATGAAGAAGAAATCTTGCTTCGGTCAAATAAGAATGTGACAGAAGTCGGCGACGAGATACAGATACTAGCCAGCTGAGCTGACAATGGGACACGCCCAAGATACTTAGTTACCGGAATCTCCGCTACGGTGAGGAGGGCAGCACCATGCAGAGGAGTGACAGATGCCAACAAACCAGATGATTGGAAGTCGAACGATTATGACACAAGACGATGAAAGTAATCACCTAACAAAATAGTTATCCGATAGGTAAGGGGGCTGCTGCCTGCTGGACGATGACCGTCAAGCCGGGTACTCACGACAAATGAGAGTCCGATTTCCAGGACTAGCAGAGACGGTTGGATTGTTGAAGGAGAACTAGGAGGATAAACCAGTTACCGGAAAACAGCGAAGAAATTGGCTAACCAAAAACATTTTATACCACAACGAGTCTGAACTCTGAAGCCTGTGAGCCAGAGACCAGGAAAGAAGAACTTTGGAAAAAAAAATCCCCTCTTCTATGGTCGACAACCACGACTGCCGGTGGATGTTGCTTGCGGTAGAAGCTCTCCAGGAGCCGGTAATGAGAGGGAGAGTTACGCACAGCAAGTGACACAAACATGGGCCCTGTTTCACCCGTGATAGCAGCACGCTGCTATCATACGTGTCAAATTGGGTTTCCATGGAAACATCTACAAACCATGGCGTCGTCAAACTGTGTGATGTCATCAAATATCGCTGCTAACATCTTCACGGCCCTGCGAATGTATCAAACGCATTCAACGAGACAGCAACTCTGTTCCAAACGTAGCTTTGAAAAAGCTCACGGATTACACAAAACGTCATTAGTGTGAGGTCATCACATTACGTCAGCTCGCGCAATTTGATAGTAGCGTGCTGCTATCACCGGTGAAACAGGGCCCTGGTCTCGAGCACAAAGCAGGGCACGTGAGAACATCGCGAAAGAAGCACAGAAACGAAGAGAGCGGCAATCAAGCGGTGTGCGGCAATTCTTTTAGAAGGTTGGGGATTGGGTTTGGCTGTTCAAACCAGTTAGATACCCGGGCCGCTCACCGAAGCTTCAAAGACCGTGGCATGGGCCGTACCAAGTGGTAACCGTTCTGCAGGATGGCTTCCGCTTGACTTACAGAATCAAGCATGTAGACGAGCACAGGTACCGACAGGTGGTTCACCATGACAGGCTGAAACCCTGCCACAGTTGACATAGGCGCGGGAGCCGGGGGGGCAGTGGGGGCAGCTTGCCCCCCCCCCCCCCAACTCTGGGGCCGTGGGGGCGGTGCCCCCACAGCTTTGAGACGGAATACCACACTTTTTTTGCAAATGTTTTCTTTTTTGTTGAAAAAGCCGAGGGGTGAAAAATAAGTGGCCTAAAACCGGTGAGAAAACTAGATTTGGGGGTACCCTAGGTTAATCTCTATTATGGTGTGCCCCCCCCCCCCCCAGTCGGAAAGTAGTTCCCGCGCCCCTGACAGTTGAGATGATGAAACACACGCTGACACAGGCCTGGAGTCGATGTCAACCACCAGGACAGGAGGGATAGAGATGATGAGTACCAGAGGGACAGGCAGGATCAGACTCTGAATGAAAGAGAATTTCAACAACCGGACAGTGAAGACGAGTCAGAAGT
Source organism: Amphibalanus amphitrite (assembly GCF_019059575.1). NCBI lineage: Eukaryota > Metazoa > Arthropoda > Thecostraca > Balanomorpha > Balanidae > Amphibalanus > Amphibalanus amphitrite. The sequence continues at coordinate 22,483 of NW_024882883.1, forward strand.
TGCTTCTGTGGAAGATTCACAGGGCAGGGCCGAAGAGGAGGTTTCACGTCGGGAAGATGGAAACAGCGGTGCCGACTTCGAATCAGGACAGGCAGCGAGCTCGGAGGTGACCCCTGGCCCGTTGGATGATCCTTCATTGTTAGATAGGGAGCCGGTGGGAAACGCAACGCGCACAGAGCAACAGTTGGGGCTCAGGTGGCGAAGTGCAGGGACAAGGCGGGCCCCCGATAGGCTGGATTTGTGAGGGGAGGAATGTGAAGTGCTGGATCAGCGCATGTATTTGGTTTATTGGGTTTTGTGTCCTTGTCTGCTCTCGACGGCATGTTGTGCTTGTTGTGTGTTGTTGCATGTTGTGTTGTGCATGGTTGTTCCGTGGTGGCTGCCGCATGGCATGCTGTGCAATGTGCATGGAGTAATGCATGCTTGCGCGGGCTGGGAAGGGAACCTGCTTTTGTGTAACGGGTGTCTACTAATTAATGAGAAAAAGTTCAGGTAGTAAATACGAACCTTTAAAGGTAATACATAATCTGCATATCTCACATGCTGAAAGACATGTCTGTTGCGAATGTCAATCACGCAAAACGAAAACTTTAAATACCATGGTCAGTCGCCATGAGAACGTTAAGCAAACAACGGTTCTAAGCAATCTTCGCCAATTTTAAGAAAAATTACCTTTCTACAACGGAAATGGCACTTATGGCTCTCCAAGTGCAAGTTAAAGGTTTTTAGCCAAGTGCCAATAGCATGCTTATATTTGAGATAAGAGGAAACGTTCAGCATGCTGGAAAAGGTTTGAAGTGGCTGCAACTCTGCGAGTTTCGCTACAGAAACAAGGTCCCCTTCGATGGGGTGCGAAGGGCAAGGTGAGGGGTGTCAATGTGCCTGCTGGTGTGACGCCACTATATTTGCCACTATTATGTCGTAATTTTTGCTGTAGAAAATGTGCAATTGAGTACCGGAGGTGCATACAGGCACCTGAGGTCACTCAAGCGCAGCAACGCAGAGAATAACAGCGTTTGCGTCGGCTAATCAGGGGCAAGCTGTCAACTGGTGAGAACGCATTGATATGATTATGGGTGACGAGAGCTGTTTGACTTACCCAGGAACAGATATGTCATATATTGCCAGTTTGTATGATCCAGTGAGGGGGGATACAACTGCAACCTGTGGACACGTCTCCTTACCGGTTTCCAGCTTACTGATGCGGCTAAACGGCCTCTCCGGAAGGGGTGCTGCCAGTCATGTGTCCAAAATGAGTTATCATTGGGAGCATGTTCTTAGTGCGGGGGACGGCAAATAAACGCGTCGATTTCTTATCTTTTAGGGCACCAAGGTAAAAAAGACGAATATTACCCAAATGGCAACCATGCACACTGATTTGACCTAGTTTTCGTCCATTATGCAATTAAAACCATCGCAATGTTGGAGGGGGTCGGCGTACCCATGAAAGATCGAGAAGACAATCCACCCTGCGTGTCGCAGCTGTGGCCGATTGAATACTTGTGACGCTTTGTCAAGAAAGAAATATATCCAGGGGACAAGACTGTATCTTTGGACCGACATCTGAAGACGGGAAGGCGGGAATTATCGGTCTCGTTTGACGTGGAGGTGCCGCGACGTTCGACCACGGGGGTCGGGTGGCGCGTGCGGCGTGACGTAAAACATGGTGTGCTCAGTGCGCTGCGCTGAAGGTATTTGATAACCAATAGACGGATGCATAAGCATGCGAATTTTCGATTATATAAATTACAAAATACCCGAGATTAAGCCTTTAAACTTTTTCTCATTAATTAGTAGACACCCGTTATAACGGTTTTTCTTGTTGTGTGCATATGTCCGCAGGCCTACTTCCTGAAGAGTCAATAAACTGAAAAGGCGTCTGCTGGTGTATTGGACCCGTCTCACTACCATAGGCAGAACCACTTACTTTTAACCTTGGTAACAATGAAAAACAAAGTTTGCCCAAAAATTTGTTGACACTTCATGCCAGTTGGGCTTTTGAACAGAAATGTTAGAACTCTCTACTGAGCACAATAATATTGCTTTAAAATCATAGTTATCTGACTTCTGAAGGGTAGCGAAAGGCAATCAATAAATTGATTCCCTTTGAACTGATAATCAAAATATTGATTCCACACTCAGCTGGCTAATCATTATTTTGATTCACAGGTAATAGCCGGGTACACAACGACACAAATCGGAGCGGGCCAGCGAGGCCCGGTAGTGGGCTAACATGCGGTTCACACCACACTCCACATGCCTACCCAACGTCTCACTACACACGCCTGCGATAAATGGTTACCAGTAATTAAATGCCCTACTTCGATTTTTATGACGAATAAAAAGTCATTCAATCCAAAAAAGCCTATAATACTCACTTACAAACAATATTTCCTCAGCAGCTATGCGCCGATGTGAGCATGCCTTTACCTGGCATCGGAGTGGGCCAGCTAAGCCACCTGCCGCGGAGATGGCCAGGCTGGCCCGCTGCGAATTTCCACGGAGAAAAAAATATGCAGATGTCACGCTGATTTACTGACTCAGCACCTTTTCGCTGAATTTGTCACCTACGGTGGGCTACCGGCCTCGAAATGAGAACCTGGGCGCATGCGCGTATATCGCATCTGGCATCTAGGACAATTTTATTGTCAAGAGGAGGGAGATAGGTAATTATGGAACGTTTTTAAAGCTGTTTTTGTATTTTGACGGTCTGTGGCTAAGGTAGATGTTATGAATTTATGTTTTTAATGAATGTGCTGGTTCTTTTGCTTGCTGGCTGCTCTTACTTACCTACTTTCTTGCTCTTTCGTTTTGATTTTTTCCCTGCTAAATTTCTACCTGATAAGGCATTTATAAATATGCAATATATTTATACTTGTCTCTAATTTCCATGTAATGCCAGTGCATGGAAATACTGGGTGCTTATATGCATTCAATAATATTGCTGCAGTTCTGTATTACCTATTGAATGAAATGAAATAGGCTGTTTATTCTATTAAAAATACATATAGGTATTTGTGTGCAGACTGTGGCGGTATTGGTAAAGCTGGCGTCTCTGTCGACGCTAGCCGGCGAATGTGTCAATTTAATTTATATTTTATACTGGGTATAATAAAACATAATCTAACCTGACCTAACCTTACCTACAAACTTACAACCTACCAACCTACATACCTACACCTTACCTACCTACCTGCCTTCCTATTGCTGACCGTGACGCCAGCGTAACCGATACCGCTGTGTCCAGCATCTTGCTCTGAAATCTGATTTAGATTAAGGAAACTGCATATCAATATAGGAAAATGATAAAGAAGAACTTTTGTAGATTGATTATGCTGTTCTTGTTCCATCTTTCTGAACTCGCCTGTGGTTTGTGGACTCTTAAAACGCAGTAGATGCGTAAGTGTATTTCCCTTTGTTGGACATCTGTTGCAGGTTAGTTTCTGGCTTGAAAAAGTATTAAATTGTGTGTTGTCTGTATTTATATTAATATGCATCAACAAGTATTTTTGTCTTCTTCTATTCCAGGCTGGAGAGTGGTGAAGAATAATCCTTCAACAGAAATGTCTGCAAGATTGTTCAAAACATTGTTTTCTTTTTTATTTTGATTTAAGACTCTTCAATTGACATAATTACAGGAAATAACATGTTTTAAATGCATCAAGCCATGAGTTTGGGAAGTGAACTACAGGGTGTCTCAAAAGTTCGCTTACACATTTCCCTTGTCAATAAAGCATATAAGAACCGGCCAAAAATCTAAGGTTTTGGTGTCCGTGTGTAGGGGAAGTTGGGGCAATGCCGGAGTTGGGGCAAAGCCGAAATTCGAGATATTTCGAAAACCGTAAGACATGGATGCCACCTGTCAGTGATGCTCTGAAGCTTAAGTGACTACAATTATCGCATGTTTGTTACGAGTCGTCATTCGGAATACTTCGACTGTGAGGGCGCTAAGAGCGTTTTCAAGGTACGTTTCCCTTGTACTACATGCGCCTTTGAAGCTGCATTTCTTACTCATTATCCTACCGTTTGTCTGGCCAATTCGGTCAAGTAATCTTTAGCATGTCTTTGCATAAGTGTGCTGCCTATTTGAAATTTATACAGGACGTTGAAAAGTTATAGGCCTGCAAATGAAAGTATGGCAGGCTGGGGTAATGCCGAAAACGTGCGATTACGAGCGTGTTAAAAGCACGCTACGTGGACTTTACTGCTGTAGAATAGCAGCGCGTGTTTTTAGTCACACAAATTACACTTTCAACCGACACAACGGCCTGCTACCTATAAGGAATGATTTACCTGGCATTTTCTTATTATATCACACAATTATAACTTCCAGTGTGCACCGCGTCCTCAAGCTCTTAAAACGCGTGTCAACTTTGATAAATTCTGGATAAAGTTTGAGATAAAATGGCAAAACATCAATGTCGGCATTCCCCGTAGATCATTTCTCCCATTTTCGGCTTTCCCCGCAGTCCGGGGCAACGCCGAAAAAGTCACTTCTTTGATATTTTTAGTTTGTGCGCTTAACGGTATGCGAATTCATCAAATGCGCCTGGTATGTTTGAAAGGCAAAAGACTGTCCTCTCGAATGACGCCAACAAGAATAGCTTATGTTGTCTACCTTGCGTGCTACGGGCGTCAGAAAAAAAGTCTTCGGCGTTCCCCCAACTTCCCCTACACTAGACAAATATGCATGCTTTGACAACTGATTCGGAAGGTTGGAAGCCAAACCCTTTGCTGTATCTCCAAAAATATTTGCCCGTACCGATTTTCGTCACTCCGTCAGCTGCCGGAGGCTGATAAAAGGTTACCAGCTTTCAAGCTCTTGTAGGGGAATCCCCCGCAGTTTCTGCGTCGGATTTAGGTTTGACGAGCTCCCCGGCAACATCCGCTTCTCCCTGAAAGCCGATAGCTTGCATCGACACCATCCGTGAGTATTTTGTAGGTCTTCTCTGGCGCTAACTCCTTCATGAATGACTGGCGCCGACCTCCCAAGCACCATTTTCCTTTTCAAAACAACCCCATTCCTGAACAAATGGGAAGTGCCAGGGGCAAATTTTTCGCAGCATATCGTAGCAGAATGTGTCGGCCATCTGTTTCTTAGACACATTTTGCAAAATTTGCAAATCCCGAACGCTCGTCATTCCCAATGCCAAGACCTTCGCTGGGTTCCGGAGTGTTTTCCTCAGGAGAGGTTCTGCTTTGTAAACGGCCAAAACCTGTCCATCGTGCGGTTTTGTCCGGATTTTGTGTGTAAAAGAAAGCTATTTGCTCCAGATCTGCCTCTTGAAACTTCGTTAGATAAAACTTTACATTAATTGACACTTTTGGAGGGTCACTTGTCCTCGGCATTGACGATTTTCGCATTATTTTCCCTCAAAATTTAGCGTTATAGATATTATAAACAATTTTAAATGATGTTTTGTCTTTATTTTATGATGACCTGCAATTTTTGAAACTGGGTAACCTCTGTCTGTGAGCTTCTAGTCAGTTTTCAATAGTTAGGACTGCATTTTCAGCTGCTTTCCGGAGCACGAGTCTGCTGCGGTACAAGGGTCGTTCAAAGCGCTGTTAGTCTCGCATGGTTTTGTCCTTCAAAAATTTTAGCCACCGTTTTTATTAGATGACCATCATGTTGTACTCATCCTCGCCGACACTTTGCCATGTGTCATTTCCGACCTAACCATTCCCATTACTCGTGAAGCAGAGAGTTTCTCAGCCGACCCGAGTATGCGACTTCCATTTTCATGCCTGATCCATGGTCAGAGGTGAACCCTTTTTGTGTGCTCATGAAGGGTCGAATGCGCTTGAAAACAATGAAGCTGCTTGAGGAAGGTTGTTACCAATGCCCATGCAAAATTTCGACTGTGAATTTCATGTTGATTCAGAATTATTGACAAAAAAGCATGGCTGGTACCTGTAAGCGAACTTTTGAGACACCCTGTACTATAGAGTGATCAGTGAATGGATATGTTGGACTTTGTGCATAGTTGTGCGAAGTGGTGAAGTAACTTGGCTTGAATTTAGATTCATCCCTGCTCTCCTAATTTCTAAAAAAAAGTTCTTAAATTTTCTTCCCGATTGTACTGTGTTCACGTTGCAAGGATGGATTGCGAGTTGGTTGGATTAGTGGAAACATTTGCCTACAAAGTGTTGCATGTTGTTAAGCACTGCTGGCAATGCTTATGGTATGTGCTGTGTTGGACTTTGTGCATAGTTGTGCGAAGTGTTGAAGCAACTTTGCTTAAATTCAGATTCCTCCCTAGTCTGCTAATTTTTCAAAAGATTTAAGTTTCTTCAATTTTCTTCCTGTTTGTACTGTGTTCATGTTCCAAGGATGGGTTGTGAGCTGGTTGGATTAGTGGAAACATTTGCCTGCAGAGTGTTGCATGTTGTTTAGCACTAGCATTATTTGCTAGCAGTGCCTATGGTTAATTGTTGCTTGTGCAATTTCAGAAAAAAAAATATATAGAAGTTGATTAACTATATCTACATGTTTGGTGCATGTGTACATGTAAGGTGAGAACCAAGATGGAAAGGTCAGGACCCAACAGCTTACTTTTCAAGATATTCAATTAGAGCACATGGCAGTTGGAGTCACTCAGCTGAAAAGGGTTCATGAAAATCATTTGGACATGTATGCTTTCAAACCAAACTGGGGCCAGCAAAGAGCACCAGCCGACTGGCCAGGGTCAAGATCTAGCTGAGGTTGGGGGAGCAGCAACAAACTTCGCTGCTCAGATCAGGTGGTAGGTAGGGGAGAACGGGGTCAATTGTAACATTTTTTGCATTTTATCATCTGGTGCAAACACGTTTGCAGTTATAAAGCTCTTTCTTTTATTTTCAGAAACTATGATGTTTTGTCTTTAAAATGCAGTTAAAACATTTCCGAAATAACTTCTTTTTCGGGTCAAAATTGTTGTTCGAAAAAGTCAATTCAGCTGTTACAATTCACCCCAGATACGGGGTCAAAAGTAACACCACCCGGGGACAATTGTAACATGTTAATTTACAGGCTACAGCAACACAATTTTTTCCAAAACTTTGATTTAACAAAAGTATTGAACACTTGTTCATCTTCCCAGACTTGATAAGGACGGTTCTTCTCAGGAAAAAAGGCCTAAAACCTCGCACTTATACAGGGGTTGGATGGACCTCCTCTCCCTTGGTTTTTCGCAAATAAATCGCGTAAAAAGCTGCCGATTGCGACAAAACTTACAGTTCTCTTAATTCTAGCAATGTTTCATCTCCCTTGAAAATTTGACGACTTTGACATAATGGCCACTGACCTATAACCTGTTACATTTGACCCCAGCAAAAATGTTACAATTGTCCCCGTCGCGTCTTGACATATTTTAGACGAAACTGGCGCAAAAAGATGTTGCATGTACAGCATTTAATGCTTTCAATTTATCGACAACAAGCCTGCCAACGCATACACAGTCTAAAGTCGATATCTTTTCAATGGCGGGAATGAGCTAATCAAATATAACGGAATAAAAATTTACAAAATGCTCTCAAAAACACATTACTGTGCACAGCCATCGACATACCCGGCACTTTCGCTTCAAACTCCGTTGGGAAAGGCAGTATAGAATAACGCATTTTCAGTCTGAACATCAGCTCATTCTATTGGCAAGCTTATGAATTATTAGCACTGTTACAATTGCCCCGTGTTACATTTGACCCCGCTCTCCCCTACTCTTCAATTCATTCCACGTGTTACACTGCTTAGAAATGGGGTATATTCAGAGGATAATTCTGCATTCTCCTTCATCCACCAGTAGCCAAAGGCCCGCAGTAGTCCAGGGACCTCAGTTTTCGACCCATGTTTGAGGTCCCAGCACAGCCATACGGACCCCAGTCCCTAGAAGTCACAGCCAAGCATGCTGAACGAAGATTAGAGATGCAGGTTGCCGTGTGTTAATGGTGCATTGTGAGTTTCCGTGTATAACGGGAGATTTGACGTTGTCGTGGCTTATACGACGTTCATTTATTAGTAGAATTAATGAATTGTTCGCATCTGAACGCCAAAATTTGGCCTTATAGGTATTACAGACGGCAAAACAGTTACCTCGTTATGCATCTCTAATAGGAAAGTTGCCTGATTTGGTGTATTTAGTCTGAAGTTAGTTTTACAAATAGTAGGAAATGCATGCTAATGTTTTCGCTTTTTTCCTTATGATTAATCAAGTAAAAATGATATTTTAGAATATGATTTCATCTGTAAACACTCGTTTGCACAATATTGATGCGTATTTTGTTTGCATTTCACTTTTATTTTGAATAATATAGGAGGAACTGAACACAACTAAGTTTAGACTAGATTTCTTCCTACTGAAACGGGCCTCGCTGGCCCTCTAGAGGGCTTAGCTGGCCCGGTCAGGTTTATGCCGTTGTGAACCCGGCTAATGTTACCAGATAGGCAACAACGGCTTGCAAGAATGCAGCATATATCTTGCTATCATTCTCATTTAGTGGTATCCTCAGCACCTTAACAGATACCTATAACGCTGTTGTACTTTACCTTCACTACATTCGATAACAATTCAAAATTTTAAAATGTCAAGAATACAAAAACTGAAGCAACAAAAACCATATAATTTCTATCTGGGCCCCTGTCTGGAGGACGTGGACATCAGCGTTGCATCGGTGAAAGGGAAGCTTCTCAAGCTCAACGCGGACAGTGCACCAGGGCCGGACGGAATTCACCCCAGAGTTCTTCGCGAGACGGCAGAAGCGATGGCGGAGACATGGACACGGCTGTTCCATTCCTCTGTGGACTCTGGTATCCTCCCAAGAGACTGGTGCGCTGATGAAATCGTCCCAATCTTCAAAAAGGGCCTCAGGACGTCTCCTCTTAACTACAGACCGGTCACTCTCACAGCAGTCCCCTGTAAAGTGCTAGAATCGTTGATACGCGACCAGCTGATGGCACATCTCACCCGGACGGGACAGTTGAGTGGTGCACAGCACGGATTCAGACCGAGGAGATCCTGTTGTACTCAACTACTCGAGACTCTTGAAGAGTGGACCAGAGGCCTAGAAAAGGGTGACTCAATTGATGCTGTTTACCTTGATTTCAGCAAAGCGTTCAACTCTGTTCCACACCAGCGCCTGCTTCTGAAGCTGCGGGCCTGCGGTGTTGATGGCAAGCTCCTGAAGTGGGTGCAGGCGTTCCTCACGGGAAGACAACAGAGGGTCCGTGTGAACGGTGCAAGGTCGGAGTGGGCCGCGGTGACCAGCGGGGTACCACAGGGAACTGTCTTGGGTCCGCTGTTGTTTGTTGTCTATGTCAATGACCTGCCCGGCGAAGTCGCGTCCTCTATCAAGATGTTCGCAGACGACACGAAAATTTACAGGAGTGTCAGCCGGGCATCAGACGTTCTCAGCCTCCAAGCCGACCTAGATACGCTTGTTGAATGGTCGGAGCGTTGGCAGCTGCCCTTCAACAGAGCAAAGTGCAAGTCACTGCATCTGGGCCCCCGTAATGGCAACCACGTCTACTGCATGGGTGACACACAGCTGGACCAGACCTCGGTGGAGAAGGACCTCGGGATCTACGTCGACCATCAACTCAAGTTCCGCGACCAGGCAGCTGCAGCGATTACAAAGGCTTCGCGCATCCTGTCCGTGATCCGCCGAAGTTTTGCCCTTCTAGATGAGAACACTCTGCCTCTGCTGTTCCGAACGATGGTGCGGCCTCACCTTGAATATGCCAATTCCATCTGGGGACCCTTCAATCGGGAGGACCAGAGGCGCGTAGAAAAGGTTCAGAGGAGGGCCACGAAGCTGGTCGCCACCATCCGAAATCAGCCGTATGAGGAGAGGCTCCGGATCCTCGACATGCCGTCTCTCTACCACCGCCGTCGCCGTGGTGACATGATAACTGTCTACCAGGTGCTGAGACAGGGGATCGACCTTGAGGCGGAGAGGTTCTTCGCGGCGGCGGTGGCAGGCAACACCCGCGGACACCGATGGAAGCTGTCAAAACCGAGGGCCGTCTCCCGAGTGCGTCGAAATGTCTTCTCCGTCCGCGTCATCAACGATTGGAATGCACTACCACCATCAGTCGTCGACGCTCCCAGCCTAAACGCATTCAAAGCCAGACTGGACAAACACTGGGCACATTCGAAATACACAACTCATCTTAACGACTGAGTCAGGGCATTGCAACTGCAAGGAGCTCGATAGGACCGGATCCTTGAGGCCAAGTGGCCTTTCAAAATTCCGCACTTAATAAGTATAAGTAATAAGTATAAGTATATAATAAGTATACAAGCACTACAACAATGAAAATTAGGGGTTTGAAAATTTCATTTTGCCATTTTACACAAATACTACTTGTTAGGTAGGTATGCCATTCATGATACAAAAATAGCATACAGTGATTTTCCCAAAACAACTTTTACGTGCTGGACAGTGGCTCTGTCCTTTTCCCCTTCACAAGGCCAAAGTGACAATTTCTTACTTTTGAGGTTTTGCATACCTACCACATTTATCTACCTTTTTTAAGAAAAATCTCACTGTCATGGACCTTTTTTCAACCGTAACGATACAGTTGAAGTCAAGTGTACACAAAATCCAAATGAATAAAAAAAAAATTGATTCCATGCCCATATTTGGTCATGGCTCCTCCCACCTGAATCAAATTATTGATGCCTCAATATTTTGATCCCCAGATCCCAGCAGTCTAGTTTGCCCAACTGATGCCCTTATATCCAGGGTATATTGAGTGAACTTGTACCTACGGACATTCAGTGCCAGCTGCGACAAGTGACGTAAAAAAGTATGCTCATTTTTTAAGACACAATTTCCAAGTATTTACCGAGCACCATTTCAAATCAAATATTTTTAGGGTAAGAAATTCTTAGCCAGACAATGAAGTTCCCAAAACTCTGGTTCGAGAGGCCGACGTAACCCAGCATTTTCATTGTAGTTAAAGGGACTATCCCACCTTTAACATGGGGTTTGAGCTGAGATAGCCAAGTTTGCGGCGAGGTTCAGAAACCACTATCTATCTAGGTTGCAACCCCCGCGGCCTCTTGGTGTTGAAGAAATTCGTTCCCTTCATTTGAAAATGGGCCTTGTACAAGGCCCTATCTTCAACATGGAGCGACCGTTAGTGTGACGTCACCTCGTTTAGTCATTCTGATTTAAATGGGTTTGTTCGTTGAAAAATTGCTTAAAACTTGGTCTGAACTTTGTTGTGATGCCTACAGAGTAAAAAGAATCAGCTTTATGACAGTAATGTGGCCTGGGGAAGGAGGTAATTTTGGGCTGTGACGTCACACATTTGAAAGTTTGTGTTTGGAATATGGGAAGTCTAAGATGTTTAATGAAAAATAAATGCCAGAACCGTGTTCCTGGTCATCCAATCTATAAAGTCGGGCACAATTTAACTGGTTTTAACAACATTTTAGAAGGTGGGATAGTCCCTTTAATTCAATCTGACTAGTGTCACACCATCTTATAAAACACTTACTGTTCACATTTGCATCAAGTTTCTTGCAACATCTTACCTTGAAACAATAGAAAATCGACGCAAAAACGACCCCCTCAGAGTACACGAACTTGACCATCACTGCCAAATAAATCACTACCATTTGTTTGTTTTGTTGGGTTAGGTTAGCCCCTTTCGGTGACTCGGTCCAATTACCGGAGTACGTATCTACGGGGAGTGTCTAAAAAGCAGACGAGATTAGCAGACGAGCCCATGCTCAGTAACTACTGGACCGATTTTGATAATTCTTTCACCATTCAATAGCAGGGAACTTATATAGGTGCCGTTTTTCGTTTTTTGGCAATTGGTTTACTCTGACTGGACCAATCGGACCAAAATGGTCTAGAACCATACACCCCCTTAAAAGCAGACGAGCCCATGCTCCGAAACTACTCGACCGATTTCGATGAAACCTTCACCATTCGACGCGCCGTGGTGTAAAACGGTGCCGTTTTCGATAATTTTTTATTGGTTCACCCTAAGTGGTCCAAATCGGTCCAAAACCCCTAAAAACTGTTGCAGACGAGCCCATGCTCCGAAACTACTGGACCGATTCAGTGGCGGCGCCACGAGTTTTCGCCAGTGGGGGCAAGCTTGACGTGACCCGACTGTTAACAGTCAGACAATTGTCTGATACGCCGATCTGCAAAATCCATGAGCACCTTGCCCCTAGATGTTGCCATTCAAAATTATTATGGTTTCAGGTTTCATGCATACGTATTGAGCTTAACCGTTAACCTTCGCAGGCCCGGAAAGGGGGGCGTTTTTCGTCTCCCCCTGGCGAATATTTGGAATACCTCATGAACGCTTAGGGATAGAAAGACGAAACTTGCTGTACCTTATCCCCCATTAATTTGAGACATCTTTTGAAGCAAAAAAAGAAAAAAATTGGACCTAGCGTTCTTGATAACGTCTCAGGGCCGATATTCCTATAACACTCCTGCACATCAAACTTTGGCGTCACAGACGTGAACTTCAACCATGGGCGTCTCCACCACTACGGACACTACGGACAGTGTCCGTACAAGTTTTAGAAGGCCCGAAAACTTGTACGGAATGTCCGTACAAGTTTCGAAGACTGCAAATAGAGTCGTTGCACATGTTTTGACTTTTGAAGTAGCTTAAAGCTTATCAGCTCCTATTTGTGGTTACAGCTACGATCCAAGGCCGCCCCAAAGTCAATGTCACGCAAGAGTAGGTATAAAGGGTGTAACGAGATTAGCCGGACATCTATTTTTCGCCATATCTGTTCGCACAGTTTCTTTTCTGATGGTAGAAACGGGGATGCTGGATGAATAAGTGTCTCTAGTATCGACTCTCAACTCAGTGGTGACCTGACCTTACCAGATGACTCTTGGTCCGAGTAACAGTCGAGTCACCGACGGGTTCATTTGATAGTTTTCGCCCAACGTAATGGAGAGAAAGGAGCACAGTCTCTCCTTTCGTATTAAAGAAACATGCTTGTCGCATGACGGCAATGATTATGAGCCTGAAGCTGGTCTGCCAGCAGCTGGACTGGACATCAGCAGCAGCCAGCTGCACATACATCTACCTGGGGCGCAATAAGCTGGGGCTTGATTAGTGAACTCAGCCCGGCCGCGATCGCAAAAGCTCCCCTTTGCCAAGTGGTTAGGAGAGTTGTCAAGATACCAATAAGGAAACGGCACCAATCAATCCGCACATTGACTTGAATTCTTGGCAAGGCAGATAATAAGCGGGCCCACATCGCTCTCCGCTCCTTAACTTTGTTCTTCTACCCATTAAACTGAAAAAAGACAACGAAGTCGACGGGAAAATAGCCAGTGCGCCCGCTTTGGCCTCATGCCATGACGCATCCACTGGTCGAAGGAAGACATGAGCAAGGTGGCCTGGTGGAATGAGTAGCTATTCGCGCTGTATTGTACCCTTTGAACTGTCAAAGCGGCCTTGTGTTGGCTGCCAGTCACTCAAACGTGCCGGTCGTCACCGGCGTCAAACATCCGACCAAGATCCAGGTCTGGAGCATATTCAACTGCTGTGGGATGTTCCAACTGTGCATTGTGTCACAGAAGACCACCATCAGTAACGAGTATTACCGTATCAATATCCTGGCAAGCAAGTAGTTGGAGCCGCTCAACCGGACGGCACGGGAGGGCTCGGTTTCTAAAAGGGTTTGATTTAAGCCATGCTGCCTTCGTGCAGGCCGGAGCGCTACATTGAAGTCCGTAGGAGAATGAGAAGTGACGACGAGAGAAGCTCCTTTCCTTCTGGACTAACGGTCTACGGCTTGGAAATAGTTGTCATCCTAATTCCATCGAGATCTTATGGACTTTTGTCCAGCAGGAGGTGAATAAAGGGACATCCGCCTCCAGCACCTTCCAACTGTATGTATGTAGGCACAATACGGCGTCAGTCCACACCAAACCCAATGTGCTTGAAAACCCAGTGGCTGGAATGCTCCAGGCATTTCTAAATATGATGTTATGAAAGGTGGGTACTATATCATCATCAAAAGGAAAAACCTCACCTAATATTGTCTTGTTTCTTAATTACAGCAGGAAGAAAGGTGTACAGATAATGTCGTTACACCCCGTATCCTTCTATGCATAGGCTATTTCACTGATACGTCAGCCATAATAATTATGTCACTTTTGTTATACTGAGGCCCTAAATGAATGCTTGCTTAGAGCAAAAGGGTTGATAAATCGTGAGCAGTGACTTCAAATACAGCAAATGAGACTGATCATGTGTAAAAGTCAACCAAAGGCTATTCGAGATCACATGCGGTCAACAAAAGTTGACCTTTTCAAACAACCTATATCATATATGTCATTCGACGCGTCTTGATATGACTAATGCGTTGGTGCCACTGCTTTAGGTCCAGGACCTTTTTTGTTGAAGACATCTGCAAAAATAAAAAAAACTCCGGAGGTCGGGATCGCTGACCTGCCCTCTGACCTAATGTAGGTACTAGGTATCAAAAATGTTTTTGTATTTTTTTCCGAAACCTCTAGGCATTCGGGGGCTATCGCAACTTTTCGTCCGGGGTGGGGAGGGGGAGGGAGGACGAAAAACACCCCCCCCCCCCGGGCCCGCGTGGGTTAACGCTTCTGACAAGTGTTACGGCTTACAGAATGTGTCCGTACAAGTTGGGGAACCGTGGCGACGCCCCTGACTTCAACCAGGCACCAGCTGCCAAAATTAGAGCTTTAGAGATAAAGACAAATTACGAGCACGGTTGTGTAGCATTTGACCGAGCAAAAATACTTAATTAACTTTCGTGACCTGAGGTGAGAAGTCAGGTCAACGACCCCCAGCTGGGGCTTTAGTTTTTTTCGCAAATAACATAAACAAAAATGGTCCTAGAGCTACGGCAGCGGTACCTTCGCATTTGTCTCGTCGAGACGCGTCGAACGACACATATATTGTTTGGAAAAGGTCTCAAGTTTATGTTGACCTCATGTGACCTCGAATGACCTTTGGTTGACTGTGACACATGAAAGGGCGTTAATGATGATTTCGTAGCCGCTGATCGCGATTCTGGCATCCATTCTGCTCTTAGCATTCATCCAGAGCCTCAGGATGGCAAAACATGTCTTAACCCGCGCCCCGTAGGGGGCCCGAAACGGCCCCCCTGTCCTTTTCCATCGATATCTCCTAAACGGCTAGAGATATCGCCATCAAACTTTCAGGACCCCTTCGGGCATCAATTTTACACATTGTGACCAAACATTTTCCAGAGGCTATGATAGGTTGGCCACAAATGACGTCAGAATGACGTCATGTTCTGCCATTTTCGACCGAAAAAAGACCTTCGCGAGAAGAGCTGTCAGGCCTACCCCAGCCAGGCCTACCCCAGCCAGCAATTTTACTCCGGGCCCAAGCAGGCTAAAGTGCGGCTTGCCCGAGATTTTAGTCGGGCTAAAGTCGGCTAGGGCTTGGGCTAAAGTCGGCGTATGACACAAAAACGCCGACTAAAGCCCATGCTCCGCCGGAGGTATGCCCGCTCTGCGAGCTCCGGACAGCCGTAGCTTAGCCCTAGTTGTGCGACGATTGGCGTTAGCCCGATGTAAGCCCGAGCGAAACGTGACTGGCGCAGAAATGCGCATGCGTGAACAGCCGATCAAGTATGGCTCAACTCCGGCTTTAGTCCAGTTAGCCAAAGGAGACAACCAGCTTGATCAGCCCGCGCTCCGCCCAAGTTGAGCCTGCTTTGGATGCGCGGGCGGATGTCGGGCTGAGCTGCAGCTGGCCGCACTCGGGCATAGCTGCGGCATGCCCAAGCTCAGCCCAAGTAAAAAATGCATTGGTTTTGATTGAAGTGGGAAAACCCAAGCTAAGCCCAAGCTGCCCGAGGTTTGCCATGGTTTAGCCCAAGCGAATTGCTGGCTGGGACAGCTTTGAAGATACAGAAAAATGATCAAGACATAAAAGGTGTAGAATTGACAGGGCTACAAAATTGCCATCTCGGATTCGTAAAATTTTTGAGGTTTGACCACAAAAAAATAGTGTAGTGTCTAACGGTGGCGGCCATATTGCGCAGACCAGGAACCGGCTGCCGCCTGTGTTGAGGAATAGGGAATTCGGGACCTCGATTTACGTTTGCGGCCGCCGTATCCATTACGATCAAGTTACGTTGATACGGAGCCCGGCATCTTACGCAGAATTGAGTGGGGAACACGATCGTATCTTCAGAATTCCTCAAATTTAGTCGCCAGACCTCCATTTGCCCCGGCCGAGGGGGTTGATTGAACCCACCTCGCAAATGCGCCGCTAATTTAACTAGAATTAAGCGGTAAAGTGGTCGTATGCGGCAAAGTATAATGCAGAGTGACTGGTAGGAACCCGCTTTAAAGGTCTCAGGTCAACCGGTGACCTCTGAGGTCAGGTCAAGTGATCTAAGGCACGGGTTCGGTTTTTGGTAAATAACTTCGCCAAAAATGGCTGTAGAGCCGCGATTTTGGCATCATCGTGTTCAGCTAGCTCAGGCGCATCGAGTGATATACTTTTTGTTCGGGTCAGGTCAACTTAGGGTGTTGACCTCAGGTCAAGGTCAGGTCAGCACCACCAGGTCACAAAGTTGGTCGAAAGAGGTCATGTCGCATATCATTCGATTCGGCAGGTCTTCCTGAGTCCATTGGTGGCTTTCCCGACTCGCTAGCTCAATTTGATCGGGAGTTATTGAAGAAAAATTGTGACCCTTGTGACGTCACAAATGACGTCACGCAAGGGCAACAATGCAAATGTGAAGCATAGAACCTTGCAAGGAGTGCATGAAATCATGATTCCATATGCTTAAGATAGTTTCAGATCATTCTCGGCGCCAAAATAGCATTTTTCATATTTCCCCATTGACTTATAAGGGTTTAACGTATTAGTTCCTTGTAACTGAGGATATTTTAGGATTTCATCTTGTTCTCCACTCAATTCTGCGTAAAATGCCGGGTTCTGTGTCCACATAGCTTGAACGTAACGGATGCAGCGACCGCAAACGTAAATCGAGGTCCCGAATTCCCTATTCCCCAACACAGGCGGCGGCCGCTTCCTGGTCTGCGCAACATGGCGGCACCGTTGGACACCATCTGGCGGCCGATGCGCATTCCACATTATAGAGTTCAGTGGTTCAAGTACAGCCCAAAAATACGTTTTCACGTAGTCAACCGATGAGCCGGTTTCCGCAGCGCGGAGGTGCCCCAGGCCCAATTAGCATGCATTTTTGCTCTAGTTTGGAAAGCAAAATGCATGACAATGGGTTTGGGGCCCCTCTGTGCTGAAGAAATCTATCCGGACTCTGACAAAGTACAAACGGGTTTTAGTCATTTTGGACCGAGTTGGACCACCTAGGGTGAACCAATAAAAAAATTATCGAAAACGGCACCGTTTCAGACCACGGCGCGTCTAATGGTGAAGGTTTCATCAAAATCGGTCCAGTAGTTTCGGAGCATGGGCTCGTCTGCAACAGATTTTAGCGGTTTTGGACCGATTTGGACCACTTAGGGTTGACCAATCAAAAAATTATCTAAAACGGCACCGTTTCAGACCACAGCGCGTCTAATGGTGAAGGTTTCATCGAAATCGGTTCAGTAGTTTCGGAGCATGGGCTCGTCTGCAACAGATTTTAGCGGTTTTGGACCGATTTGGACCACTTAGGGTGAACCAATCAAAAAATTATCAAAAACGGCACCGTTTCAGACCACGGCGCGTCTAATGGTGAAGGCTTCATCGAAATCGGTCCAGTAGTTTCGGAGCATGGGCTCGTCTGCAACAGATTTTAGCGGTTTTGGACCGAGTTGGACCACTTAGGATGGACCAATAAAAAAATTACCAAAAATGGCACCGTTTCAGACCACGGCGCGTCTAATGGTGAAGGTTTCATTGAAATCGGTCCAGCAGTTTCGGAGCATGGGCTCGTCTGCAACAGATTTTAGCGGTTTTGGACCGATTTGGACCACTTCGGGTGGATCAATCAAAAAATTATCGAAAACAGCACCGTTTCAGACCACGGCGCGTCTAATGGTGAAGGTTTAATCGAAATCGGTCCAGTAGTTTCGGAGCATGGGCTCGTCTGCAACAGATTTTAGGGGTTTTGGACCGATTTGGACCACTTAGGGTGAACCAATCAAAAAATTATCAAAAACGGCACCGTTTCAGACAACGGCGCGTCTAATGGTGGAGGTTTCATCGAAATCGGTCCAGTAGTTTCGGAGCATGGGCTCGTCTGCAACAGATTTTAGGGGCTTTGGACCGAGTTGGACCACTTAGGGTGGACCAATCAAAAAATTATCAAAAACGGCACCATTTCAGACCACAGCGCGTCTAATGGTGAAGGTTTCATTGAAATCGGCCAGTAGTTTCGGAGCATGGGCTCGTCTGCAACAGATTTTAGCGGTTTTGGACCGAGTTGGACCACTTTGGGTGGACCAATCAAAAACTATCAAAAATGGCACCGTTTCAGACCACGGCGCGTCTAATGGTGTAGGGTTCATCAAAATCGGTCCAGTAGTTTCGGAGCATGGGCTCGTCTGCAACAGATTTTAGCGGTTTTGGACCGATTTGGACCACTTAGGGTGGACCAATCAAAAAATTATCAAACACGGCACCGTTTCAGACCACGGCGCGTCTAATGGTGAATGTTTCATCGAAATCGGTCCAGTAGTTTTGGAGCATGGGCTCGTCTGCAACAGATTTTAGCGGTTTTGGACCGATTTGGACCACTTAGGGTGGACCAATCAAAAAATTATCAAAAACAGCACCGTTTCAGACCACGGCGCGTCTAATGGTGAATGTTTCATCGAAATCGGTCCAGTAGTTTCGGAGCATGGGCTCGTCTGCAACAGATTTTAGCGGTTTTGGACCGATTTGGACCACTTAGGGTGGACCAATCAAAAAAATATCAAAATCGGCACCGTTTCAGACCACGGCGCGTCTAATAGTGAATGTTTCATCGAAATCGGTCCGGTAGTTTCGGAGCATGGGCTCGTCTGCAACAGATTTTAGCGGTTTTGGACCGATTTGGACCACTTAGGGTGGACCAATAAAAAATTATCAAAAACGGCACCGTTTCAGACCACGACGCGTCTAATGGTGAAGGTTTCATCGAAATCGGTCCAGTAGTTTCGGAGCATGGGCTCGTCTGCAACAGATTTTAGTGGTTTTGGACCGATTTGGACCACTTATGGTGGACCAATCAAAAAATTATCGAAAACGACACCGTTTCAGACCACGGCGCGTCTAATGGTGAGGGTTTCATCGAAATCGGTCCAGTAGTTTCGGAGCATGGGCTCGTCTGCTTTTAAGGGGGTGTATGGTTCTAGACCATTTTGGTCCGATTGGTCCAGTCAGAGTAAACCAATCACCAAAAAACGAAAAACGGCACCTATATAAGTTCCCTGCTATTGAATGGTGAAAGAATTATCAAAATCGGTCCAGTAGTTACTGAGCATGGGCTCGTCTGCTAATCTCGTCTGCTTTTTAGACACTCCCTATCTACGGCACCGGTTACACGAGACTAATGCAGTGACTACACTATGCGCTTTCTGCGTGCATTTTTTGCGAGTTTGCGTGATTTGCGGAATATCGTTCTAGAAAGAAACGACATTACGTTTTTGTTATATATTTTTGGGGAATATTTGTTTCTGGTCCCTAAAAAGCTGTTGCTGGCACCTAATTGCTGATCAGCCCCAAAATGCTTATTCGACCCTAATATCTGAATCTGGCACCTAAATGCTTCCACACAGCCTAAAGTTGCCAGATCGTCTAGTTGAACTCCGTATTTGCTTTTTGCTGATTCAGCACCAAAACCAAAACATCCAGCACCTATTTTATTCCACGTTTGCTTACCTAATTCACGTAATCTTCCTGATTTTATGTATCCTAACAACATGAACGTTGCATTCGGTGATGTCAAGTGCCATTTTCGCCAGTGGAGATAATGATTAATGCCATTTCTAGCCAAAAGAAAATCACTAGCCAGCTATGGTGCAGCATAGCAAGACGCTCCTATACCAGCCCGCTATGTACAGAAGAGACTA
The DNA here is from genome assembly GCF_019059575.1 of Amphibalanus amphitrite. NCBI lineage: Eukaryota > Metazoa > Arthropoda > Thecostraca > Balanomorpha > Balanidae > Amphibalanus > Amphibalanus amphitrite. The sequence goes on from NW_024882883.1 coordinate 42,493, forward strand.
GAGATTATTGCACCCTCAGCCATTTTAACGTGAAAAGTTTGGATCCGTCACTTCCAGCCAGGCTCTCAGGTCATAAACTGGAGTAAAGCAAAATGTCAACTCTGAACAGACATGCCACGCAACCAGCCCTCTTTTCAATATCATTAGCTTTCTGCAATCATCGTCTGACTCCATCTCGATCAAACGCAGCATCCGGTTTCTACAGGGGCGTTTGACTGACCGGCCACACAATAACCAAAAACAAAATCAAAGCTTCATGCACACATATGACATAAGTAAGAAACGGATGAAAAAGGCACAACCACGGCACAACTCTGCGCGGCTAACAACGGACAATGTCCCACGCAAGATCCCGCGTTTCTTCAGCGGCCTTGAACGGAATGAAAACATTACATTTCTTTTTTGGAGCTATTTGATGACGTCAAAAAATACAATACCCGTTTTAATGGTCACAATCGAGACAATTACTCACAAAAATGTTTCCCTTTAAGCATTACAAATAAATACTTTTAAATATTTAAATGACATTGTTTTTTTTCAAACAAATCAATATTATTTGCTTACTTAAACGTCATATACAATGCTGAGATCACTACGGGGCTGTCTTAGAGTGTAGCTGCACTGGCAACCTTTAGGCTAGACTCCAGGGGTCATTATACCAGAACAACATGATTCTACCAGCCAGTAGTTCATTTTTCTACTAGATTGGTGCTAGGCTCAGCATTTAGGTGCCAGATTCAGAAAAAAAGAGTAAGGCGTACCGATGAATAGGTGCCAGAAACAGCTAATTAAGGTCATTTTCCATGATTGGTGCTGGTATCCACCAAATAGGTGCTGAGGACCAATTTTGGGGCGAGTCAGCTTTTAGGTGCCAGAAATAGCTTTTCTGGGACGCAATTAAATGGCGTCCTATATTTTTCATATAAACTTTTAGTTAACATAAACGTTTTATTAACCTTTATATAAATATTGAAGAAGTTTAATTAATAATAACCTTTTTTCTAGAACGGAACGATATTACGCAAAACCCATATCTATGCCAAACCCGCAAACACGCAAAAAACGCACGCAGAAAACACATAGTGTAGCCAGGCCTTAAGGGTTTGTTCCAGCGCCTCCAGTAGAAATTCTTGACTGGAGGCTCTACCAGCGGTTTCACTGGAAGCGCTGGAACGCAATCTGGAGATTTCTGGAGATTGGCTTCACCGATACCAAAAGAATGACTATTTTTCTCTCTTGAAACACAGAATTTGTTTTCAATTTTATTTAGAAAGATTAACAAAATTATAGCAATGTGTTTTTCTTTATATTCAAGTTGTAAAATTATCAGTCAAAAGTCACGTCTATCAATTCAGCAGCAACGAATATCAGCCTCACAGCAGCATATTTCGGGGTCTTTCGATTTGGCTGAAAATCGGTATACAGGGCCTCCTCGATGCGCTGATTCCGAAAATGTATCTCTTTGAGGTGGTATTTTGCACCGCTAACGAGTTAAAGGAAAAGGGCCACCTTTAACATGGGGATTGAAACTGAGATAGCCATCTTTTAGCCCGTGTCCGAAAACCCTCCAGTTTATCTCCTTACGGCCCATTTCGGCTTCCATTCGTAGGTATCGGCAATTTTAAAAGAGGAATGCGTCCTTATCCCAGGAATGCGTCCTTACCCTGTAATACAGCCACCCGCGGCGAGGCTTTGGTTTTTTACCAATCAGCTCCAATCAGCTCAGCTTTAACCAATCAGCTTATCTGACACAATCCGACGAATCTGTCTTCTGAACGCTGATTGGCTTGAGTGTGACGTCATCACTATGCCATCATACAGTAGGTGCCGTAGAGAGTATCAACATAGTACCAATATGTTAAATAGTTTTAAATGCTTTTTCGCGAATTGTGCACTTCTGGCACCAGTTTAAAAAGAAAATGAAAAATAATAATGTCAAAATGAAAAACAACGATATCTTCATATTTCACGAAGGTGGCCCTTTTCCTTTAACGGCCAATTAACATTTTAACGGGAAACGGTGGGGTCTTTCGATTTGGCTGAGAATCAGTGTGCAGGGCCTTCTCGGTGCGCTGATTTCGAAAATGTACCTCTTTGGGGTGGTATTTTGCACCGCTAACGAGTTAACGACCAATTAACATTTTAAGGGGAAACGGCGGGGTCTTTCGATTTGGCTCAAAATCAGTATACAGGGCCATCTCGATGCGCTGATTTCGAAAATGTGCCTCTTTGGGGTGGTATTTTGCATCGTTAACGAGTTAACGATCCACCCGCGCCACGTAGGGCTACCGGCGGACCCTACCACCCGTAGGGGGGCCGTTTCCCAGCCAGCAATTCGCTTGGGCTAAACTATGGCAAACGTCGGGCAGCTTGGGCTTAGCTTGGGTTTGCCCACTTCGATCAAAACTAACGCATTTTTTACTTGGGCTGAGCTTGGGCATGCCGCAGCTATGCCCGAGTGTGGCCAGCTGCAGCTCAGCCCGACATCCGCCCGCGCAATCAAAGCAGGCTCAACTTGGGCGGAGCGCGGGCTGATCAAGCTGGTTGTCTCCTTTGGCTAACTGGAGTAAAGCCGGAGTTAAGCCATACTTGATCGGCTGTTCACGCATGCGCATTTTTGCGCCAGTCACGTTTGGCACGGGTTTACATCGGGCTACCGCCAATCGTCGCACAACTAGGGCTAAGCTACGGCTGTCCGGAGCTCGCAGAGCGGGCATACCTCCGGCGGAGCATGGGCTTTAGTCGGCGTTTTTGTGTCATACGCCGACTTTAGCCGAAGCCCTAGCCGACTTTAGCCCGACTAAAAGCACGGGCAAGCCGCACTTTAGCCTGCTTGGGCCCGGAGCAAAATTGCTGGCTGGGTTCGGCCCCCCCCCCCCCTAAGATCTCAGAAATTTAACGGTCGATTTTCAAAATTCAAACGGCGTTCGATAGCCCCGCCAGGGAACTACCTTGTGACCAAATTTCATTGACTTAGGTCAAACTGATGACGTCACAGGTCAGGTCAAAGGTCGGATTTTCACCGTTCACAGGCATTTCAAGAAATGTGTTGTGAACTCGAGTAAATTAGTAAGGTTTTGAAAACCATCGATGGTGCATTGTTCGTCAAACACATACGTCGCTATCTGTGGTCACTGATACCAGGTCAGGTCACAGAGGTCAGGTCACTGGGGATCACCTGGGGGTCACAATATGAAAGTGTCGTGTGATGCATGTTTTATGGTTCATTTTACATGACAAATGCGATTATGTGGGTCAGGCAGCCTTTGGGGCCAGCTTAGGTCACGTTTTGGTGAAGGTCAGGTCAAGGTCAGGTCAACTTAGGTCAAATTGCAAAGTTGACATTTTTGCGTAAAATGGGTATCCATTCGATGCAGCTCGTCACGGGGAGTCCAATGGTGGTCTTTCTTTTGCCTTACGGGTTCTAGAATTGACAAAAATTGAGTTTGAAAATTTGACGTCATCATTTTTGAACAGTGTTTTCCCTATAACTTGGCCAAAAAACGAGATATCGATCTGAAATTTGGTATGTAGTTAGAAGACGGTAGGTACTATCACATATATTCCGGTTTTTCGAAACTCAAAAAACTTTTGGATTTTTTGGCTAATATTTCCAAAAAAATTACTTTTTTGATTTTTGGGGTCAAAACTCAAAAAATTTACAAATCCAAGATAGCAGTTTTGTAGCCCTGTCAATTCTACACCTTAATCATTTTTCTGTATCTTCAAAGCTGTAGGCCTGACAGGTCTTCTCGCGAAGGTCTTTTTTTCGGTCGAAAATGGCAGAACATGACGTCATTCTGACGTCATTTGTGGCCAACCTATCATAGCCTCTAGAAACATTTTTGGTCACAATGTGTAAAATTGATGCCCGGAGGGTTCCTAAAAGTTTGGTGGCGATATCTCCAGTCGTTTAGGAGATATTGACGGAAAAGGACAGGGAGGGGCCGTTTGGCCCCCCCCCCCCCCCTACGGGGCGCGGGCATTTCAGCAGCATATGTCGATTTCAGCAGTAAATTTTCGGGGTCTTTCGATTTGGCTTAAAATCGGTGTATGTACAGGGTCTCGTCGATGCGCTGATTCCGAAAAGGTACCTCTTTGGGGTGGTATTTTGCACCGTTAACGAGTTAACGACCAATTAACATTTTAACGGGAAACGGCGGGGTCTTTCGATTTGGCTGAAAATCAGTATACAGGGCCTCCTCCATTAGCGTCGCCACGGGGGGCAAGCGGGGCAGCTTGCTCCCCCAACCTCGGACCGGGCACCCCCTGAGATCGATACAGATCCGATGAGATTTTGGAGTCGGGAATAAATGGGGGGTACCTTTCTGAGAATGTCTGTGCACATTGCTCCAACAGACGGTAAATAAGTTTTGAAAATACCCATCTCCAATTTTAGTGTTTTCTGAACCAAAATTTTGCGAGGAATCCGATGGTGTGGTCCCCGAAATCTGAAAAATTTCAATTTTGGAGATATAACCTATTTTTTGAAAAGTAAATATTCGTCATGCACAAAAGTCAAATAAATTGAAAATATAATGAGTGAATATTTATAACAACACTAAAATGTATCGAACATGAATTAGTGATATATTTTAGCTGAGATGATACTATGTCTGCTCATACATGTACATAAACTAGTACATTAACCCTCGCCGGCCGAGAAGGGGTGGGGCGGATGCCGCCTCATAGGATTTTTCGCGATAGCTCAAAACATGCTGAGGGTAGACAGCTGAAACTTGGCATACCTAATATTTTATTCAAGCTGGATCTTTTGACACCAACTGCGTTTTCAGGTCAGCTCAGGTCACTGACCTATGACGTCCTAACAGAACCTCTGCACGGTCCTCAGAAGTTGCAACTTTGCAACGCCCTCAGTGCCAGAGGAACTTTCACAGGAAGATGAAACTTACAGGACGTAGTATACTCTAGAGGTCTCACAAATTGTATATCTCGGATTTTTCCCAAATGTCACATGAGGTCAGTTCGGTCCCGTGACCTCACCATAATAAGTCAATGGGTGGAAATATGAAAACTGTTATTTTGGCGCCGGCAATTGTCCAAAACTGTCCCAGGCACATGAAATCGTGGTTTCATACACTCTTTGTAAGGTCCGATCATGAAACCACGATTTCATGTGCTTGGGATAGTTTTAGATTATTTCCGGCGCCAAAAAAAAAAAACAGTTTCAATATTTCCCCCATTGACTTATAATGGTGAGGTCACGTGACCAACCTGACCTCATGTGACATTTAAGTTAAAACCGAGATATACAAATTGTGAGACCTCAGAAGGATACTACGTCCTGTAACTTTCATCTACCTGTGAAAGTTCCTCTGGCATTGAGGGCGTTGCAAAGTTGCAGCATCTGAGGACCTCGCAGAGGTTTATTTATGACGTCATAGGTCAGTGACCTGACCTTACTTGAAAACGCAGTTGAGGTCAAAAGATCCAGTTTGAATATAAAATTAGGTATGCCAAGTTTCAGATCTCTACCCTAAGCGAGTTTTAACCCTCGCCCATGTAGGGGGGGGGTTGGTGCAACCCCCCCCTGAGGTTTTTCGGAAATAGTGCAAAAACGGCGGCGCGCAGCGCCGCCAAATTTTGGGTACCTTATGGGGCAAACCTTGCGCATCTTTTAATAAAAAAATTTGACCGGGTCATGTCAGGTCACGGAGTTATGACGTCACAAAGGGAACAGCCTCCGGCCGGATTTTCACAAACTGAGTGCCAACGCCCGAGGTTTCCTGCCGGTGGTACGGACATCGGTTGATGGATCGTGATGAAACTTCCCATGCATGTTGGGGCAAGTATTGGCTATCATATGGTATAAGAAACTTGACCGGGTCAGGTCAGGTCACGGAGCTATGACGTCACAAGAGGAACAGCGTCCGGTACTATTTTTGAAAAGCGCCCGAACCACTATTTTGCTAATTCTTGTCACCTCAATGGGAATATGCAGCAATATTAGCTTCTCTAGGGAGCAAATGGACATCCCAAATCCAAAAATACAATCAGATTTCAAAAATTTAAATTTTGATTTTTCGAATTTCTGCCGCCGACTGTGACCTTGCCGACTTCCGGCGCTCCCAACGCGCCATTTTTAGAGCTAGGGAAACGAAATACATACCAAACGATAGAGAATTGATCAAGGAACACGATAGTGAGGGTTTCAAGTCGATATCTCCCACCGTTTTGCCGCAATCTTCGCGGAAAATTTGAAAAAGTCTATTTTTCCGAAAATTTGACCTTTGACCGGTCAAAAGTAGGTCAAATGTTGACCTAGGACCAAAAAATATACCACCAATCGCGAGATCTCGGCGAGAGCAATCCGTTGGTCTTTTCCGCTAAGCTCTACGACGCTCCGTTTTCAAACGCCAAGGGGGGGTCGCACCAACCCCCCCCCCCCTGCATGGGCGAAGGTGGCAGATCGCCGTTTACGGGCGAGGGTTAAGCTATCGCGAAAAGCCCTATGAGGCGGCACCCGCCCCACCCCTTCTCGACCGACGAGGGTCAATGTATGTACTAGTTCATGTACATGTATGCGCAGATATAGTATCATCTCAGCTAAAATATGTCTCTAATTCATGTTCGACACATTCTAGTGTTGTTACAAAAATGAACTCATTATATTTTCAATTTATTTGACTATTATGCCTGACGAATATTTATTTTTCAAAAAATAGGTGCTATCTCCAAAATGGAAATTTTTCAGATCTCGGGGACCACACCATCGGATTCCTCGCAAAATTTTGGTCCAGAAAACACTAAAATTGGAGATGGGTATTTTCAAAAGTTATTTACCGTCTTTTGGGGCAATGTGTGTGAGGTCAGACTCGGTCGGAGCGTGCAGTTTAAACCACAGTCTGACTCGCAGTCGCCAAAATCTTTAAGACTCCGAGTCCAGACTCAGAAATGTCAATGCTGTGATTCATTCCATGTTCCTAGTTCGTTCTTTATTACATTTTACAGCTGATTTTCATAAGTTTTGGAGTGCTGACACAATTTTCGTTCAAAGCGTGAAACGAAATCTTCGGGGCCTTTCTCAACTCTCGTCAAATGTCTGCGACAGGCTCAATTACTGTACAAGTGTCGCAGGGCTCATGAGCTTGCTTTAAACAAAGGCTCCTAAGGAGCTCCACTGAGCCCTAAAGAAGTTTTCAGAGGGCCCAAACGGGCCTCTGAAAGTCCCAGTGGTGTCCATGTTCTCTGAGGGCCCATACAGGGATCTTTGAGCCTTCGAACATTTCTGAGAACCTTAACTAGCCTCTGATAGTTCATCCATGATCCAAACTTTTGAGGCGACAGACTTTGCTAACCCCAAGCCGTCATCCGAGGGGTCACAGCTCACGTGTCCCTCTGAGGTCCGCAACACATGTTTATTATGTCCCTACGTAAGGTCCTCTGGCTGGTGTAGCCAGTAGAAACACTGTAACATACAGATATCTCTTGTATTTCGCCACAAAATCGAGACATATATAGTTTTACATACGAACTTAGCTATCTAGTATTGCACACATGTTTGCGAGAACATCGAATGTAATAAACGAATACATATGGTTTTTAATATACACATAGCCAATGCAGTTGTCCAAACAATACAGCAGTTTAAGCGAACGGAACGTTAAAAGGGGGGCGCACAACTTAATCGAAGGCTTTAGCAATTTAGAGACTGGTAAAAGCGACACCTATTAGCAAAACTGTAACTCGCGGTTCACAGCATCTAGCGGCGACCGGCAGAAGTACATGGGCCTAGCGGTGACCGGCAGAAGTACATGGCTACATCACTCCCCCGCCCTAGTTAAACACCATAAAAAGATGTTTGGCGGCGAAGACGCGACGAACGACGGAGAGGGGGCGGCGAAGCAGGCGGCGGGCCCGGCGGCACGCGGCGAGACGGGCCAGAGCCGCCGGGGGCTCCCGAGCGGCTGGGTGCAGTAGGCGGGCGGTCCACCGAGCTGTCTGGCGCCGTAGGAGGCGTGTCGATCACCAGGACGTCCGGCGCAGGAGGCGGCGTTGCGGCAGGCGTGTGGTCCGTGAAGGCCGGTTTACACCGAGCCAGGGTGACGGTGTCGCGTCGCCCGAGACGGTCGATGGTGACGGTGTGCTGGTCGCGGGATAGGACACGATAAGGACCGTCTTAGACGTATTGGAAAGGAGAGCGATGCGAATCGCGTCGGATGAAGACGTGGGAGCAGGTTTGCATGTCTTGAGAGATGAAGATTTGGCGGGAGCCAGGACGAGGAGGAGTTGGACGGAGCTCCGACATGGCGGCACGGAGACGAGAGGCTAGGGAAGCCGGATCAGAAGAAGTGTCCGACGACATGGGGGAGAAGAAGTCACCAGGAAGTCGGAGACTGCAACCATAGACTAGGTCTGCAGCGGTGCATCCAAGATCCTCCTTGAGGGTCGTGCGCACTCCGAGTAGAACCAGAGGAAGTCGGTCCGACCAGGAGACAGCGTCGTCATCGGTCCGCAGAGCTGACTTCAGTTGGCGGTGGAAGCGCTCTACCATCCCGTTTGCTTCTGGGTGGTAGGCGCAGGTCCGGATCCGAGAGGTGCCGAGAAGCTTGGAGACTTCTGTCCAGAGGCGGGACTCGAACTGGGATCCTCTGTCGGTGGTGATGAGTTCGGGTACTCCGAAGCGGGCGATCCAGCCGCTGATGAGATGCCGAGCCACCGTGACGGCGTCCATGGTGGGCAGAGGAATTGCCTCGGGCCATCGGGTGAAGCGGTCGACGACAGTCAGGAGATAGGAGTTGCCATGGGACGGAGGAAGTGGTCCGACAAGGTCGATGTGGATGTGCAGGAAGCGAGAGTCAGGTGGCTGGAAGCTGCCCATGGGTGGCTTCGTGTGGCGCTGGATCTTGGCACGCTGGCAGTGCTGGCAGCTCCGGACGAAGGCACGGATGTCCGCGTTGATGTGGGGCCAGATGAACCTCGATGAGATGAGATGACGCGTAGCGTTGATGCCAGGATGAGACAGGTCGTGGAAGCTCTTGATGATGGAAGGGCGGAGTCTGGCTGGGACTACAGGTCTAGGTGTGGCCGTTGAGGTGTCGCACCAGAGACGTAGATGCGGATGATCAGGGACTGGGAAGTCACGGATGACTAGAGATGAGGATTGTTGCAGCTTCGGCAGGTCAGGATCGTTGGCTTGGTGTAGGGCGATGTCGGCCAAGCTCAGAAGGCCGGATGAGGGTGTAGCTGCGGCAGAAGCTGGCGCAGACACTGAGCTGATCCGTGAGATGGCGTCAGCTACCGGGTTGAGATGTCCAGGAACATGTCCGATTTTGCTGGTGTGCTGCAGAATCAGGTCCATGTGACGTTGTTCACGGAGAGAATGGTTGGCGTTGCCGTTGGCCTTGAGAGCAAAGACGAGCGGCTTGTGGTCCGTGAGGATCTCGAAGTCGCGTCCTTCCAGATAGGGCAGGAAATGTCGCACGGCGAGGTACATGGCGAGCAATTCCCGTCCAAAGGTGCTGTAGCGGCGTTGGGTGGGCGTGAACTTGCGCGAGAAGAAGGCGAGAGGCTGAAGAGAACCACCAACTCGCTGGTGGAGCGCGGCGCCGGCTGCCGTGCTGTTGGCGTCAGTGCTGAGGCTCAGAGCTGCATCTTTGACGGGATGAGCGAGCTGGGTGACGTCAGCGAGGGCGGCTTTGGCTGCAGAGAAGGCGGCGTCTGCCTCTGAGGTCCACGTGACTGAAGCAGCTCGGTCGTCTGAGGCAGTCAGGCCGTGGAGAGGTGCCAGAAGAGCAGCAGCGTGTGGGATGAAGCGGTGATAGAAGTTGATCATCCCCAGGAACTTCTTGAGGCTCTTCTTTGACTCTGGACGGTCGAAGTTCTTGATCGCGCTGACTCGATCGTCGAGAGGAGTGATGCCTCCGCTGGAGATCTGGTGGCCGAGGTAGGAGATGCTTTCCATGCCGAAGGCGCACTTCGATGGGTTGAGGAGCACACCGTTGCGGGAAAGACGGCTGAAGACCTCTCGGAGGTGTGTGAGATGTTCCGAGATGCTGCTGCTGGCGATGAGGATGTCGTCTACATAGACGAAGGCGAAGTCCAGGCCACGGTGGATGTGATCCATGAACCTTTGGAAGGTCTGGGCGCAGTTCCGGAGACCGTACGGCATACGGAGGAACTCGAAGGCGCCGAAGGGCGTTGTGATCGCTGTCTTGGCGATGTCTTCCGGGGCCATCGGTATCTGGTTGAAGGCCCTGACGAGGTCGAGCCGAGAGTAGATTGATGTCCCAGCGAGGCAGGCAGTGAAGTCGTGGAGATGTGGTAGTGGGTACCGGTCAGGCACTGTGATGCGGTTCAGTGCACGGTAATCTCCACAGGGTCTCCAATCTCCAGACGACTTGGGCACCATGTGAAGCGGTGATGCATACCGACTGCTGCTGGGTCGGATGACTCCGAGGCTGAGAAGGCGCTGGAACTCTGCCTTGGCAGTGGCGAGTCGAGCTGGATCCAGACGGCGTGGGCGGCAGAAGACCGGAGGGCCGGTAGTCTCGATGTGATGTCGGACTGAGTGCTGTGGCTCCGGATGATGTGACGGCTGGGTGAGGCTGGGGAATTCTCGAAGGAGGTTAAGGAATGCTGGGTTGTCGGTTCCGACGACGGCTGTCAGTCCGGTGGATGGCACTGAGGAGTGGGAAGCAGGTGAGGACAACTCAGTTAGGTGGTCGATGAGACGGCCTCTCTTGGTGTCGACGAGGAGATAATACGAGGAGAGGAAGTCAGCTCCTAGGAGAGGATGGGAGACGTCCGCGATGATGAAGATCCAGTTGAAATCTCTTCTGAGGCCGAGAGAAAGCGTGAGCATGCGCTGACCATAGGTCTGGATGCTGCTGTTGTTGGCTGCTTGCAGATCCAGTCCGTTGGTTCCGCGAGCACGATCGGTGGGTGTCGCTGGAAGAACACTGTACTCGGCTCCAGTGTCGATGAGGAAGGTGATGCCAGTGTTGTTGTCCTTGAGTCTCAGAAGGCCGCTTGCTGGAGGGACGTCAGGGTTGAGCAGGGCAGGTGCAGACGTCTGTGTCATCTGTCCTACTGCTGGTTTCCCGAGGTCGGAGTTGCGGTTGCAGACCACGAGCACGGTGACTGACATGAGCGCGCGTTGGTACCGAACTTGTGGTGGTACCAGCAGAAGGAAGCACCAGCGCCGGTAGATGTGTTGGTTGCAGGGCTGGGTGACCGGGCAGCAGCAGACAGGTCGCGTGGTGGACGGTGGCGAGCGCGGCCGGGGGCACGGGATGCAGACCTCTCTCGGCGGCGCGTCTCGTCCACCAGTGTGGCGACTGATGTTGTGAGGGCCGTGATACCAGTCAGCAGCTGGCTCATCAGGTCTTGGAGGTGGAAGGGTCCTGCAGGAGCAGCAGGTGAGGCTGCAGCAGGCGCAGAAGTCGATACCGCGGCGAGAAGGCCTGAGGTAGGTGCAGCGACGTCCAACTGCTGCGGAAGCTCCAGGAGTCGGTCGGCAGTGCTAGCGATGGTCGCAAGGTCCGTCCCAGGCGGCAGGCACTGGAGGAAGGGCTGAGTCCGAGGCGGAAGAGCATTGAGGAAGATCTGGCGGATGAGCGGGGAATCTTGTGAGCCTTCAGCTTCAGCAAGGTCCAGGAGATGCCGAAGGAATTGGGAAGGACGCCTGTCGCCGAGTTGTTGGCCAGAGAGCAGGCAGCGAAGACGCTGTTCGACTGATTTGCCGAACCGCTGACGGATGGCGTCGGAAAGGATGGTGTAAGGTCGGTCTTGAGGAGGGTTGCGGAGGATGTCGGTGAAGTCGCGCAGGAGGTGGCCAGGAAGGAGAGTAGCGGCGATCCGGAAGCGGCTGAGCTCATCGTCCACAGCTGCCTGAGAGAAGAAGAGGTCGAGCTGGACGAGCCAGATCACGGGGTCCTCCTCGAAGAAGCGCGGCGGCGCGACGTGGCTGCGTGGCGCGGTCGCCATGCGGAGGTAGTCCGGTTGGGCGGCAGCGGCAGCAGCAGCAGCGGCACCGGAGGCAGCGGCAGCGGCATCCGAGGCGGCGGCGGCGGCTGCACCGGCACCGGCAGGCTGGGTCTTCTGGTCCATGGCTGCCGAGAGCAATGGTCGGGAAGATCGGTGGCGGCGACGGCGACACGGCGATCGCCAGGTGCTGCGGTGCAGCTGCAGAGGTAGCCGGACGGTAGTCGATGAAGCCGATGAGCCGATGAAGTAGCTGGATCGTAGTGCAGCAGTAGTAGTCGGCGTTATCCAGTTCCACACAGCACAAAAGAAGGATCCTCGTGGAGACACACCATCCGCCACTTCCTTCCTACACAAAGAGAGCTGGAGGAGATAGCTCAGGGTGCAGGCCAGTGTCGGTGTGACTGGGAACACGAGGGGATAGCGATCCCGTAGTGCGTAGAACGCGGGGTCACCAATCTGGCTGGTGTAGCCAGTAGAGCGGTGACCGGCGGTACATGCAGGGGCTAGCGGTGGCCGGCAGAAGTACATGGCTACAGTCCTTAGGGATTCGACACAGACCCCGAGGGTTCACACTGTTATCCGAGGGCTCCAGGCTCACCCTGGGTCTAGTCTCTTGGCGCCCGACGCCCACACTGGCTTCTGAGGGCCCCACCTTGGGCTCGGAAAGCCCTAAAGCACCACGTACACGTAAATATTTGAGGTGACCCACGCCGATCTCCGGGATCCTAAGCATGCTTCTGAGAGTCAGCACTGACCCTGAGTGGCCTGAAATGGCCTGGAATTCCAAACCTATCTCTAAGGGATCCCTTGCCGCTATGCCATGCGTAACTTTTGGTTCCGTTTAACAGTCTTTGTTCGCGTTTGCAGCGCTTCCCTTCACACGAAAAACGAGAAACTTTTGCTCACACTCGAGTGGACAAAACACTTCCTCTCACTTGAGCAAAGATGAATTACTTCCGATTCACACTTCCGAGTTCCGACATTCACTCTTCGCCGAATGCCCAACTTAGCTACGATCGGTGGCTGGGATAAGTCCTATGCATTTCACGTAAAACCTCTGCATGCATGCGTGAATGGAGGTTTTAGCAGGGTGATCCGATTATAAATGGAGCGTTTTTCACCTTTTTCTGGGTAATGATCATGAGCGTCGAGCGTCTACACAGGGGCCCTCTGCAGTGCGTCGGCAATCGCAATTCGCAGCCACTATATACTATAATTCTACCAGTCGTTTTTGTCATTGAATTTCAAAATTTCGAATTTTTATATAAAAAGTTACATGTCATAGCTAGAAGAAAACCTTTGCCACCATCGGATTCCTCGCACCATTGCGCGTCGAATGATATGTAAAACGAGTGAATAAAGACTGGGGAAAGGCAAGTTTTAACACAAAAGTTGATTTTGCCCCCCAACCGAAAACCTCTGGCGACGCCTATGGCCTCCTCGATGCGCCGATTTAGAAAATGTGCCTCTTTGGGGTGGTATTTTGCACCGTTAACGAGTTAACGGCCAGTTAACATTTTTAACGGGAAACAGCGGGTTCTTTCGATTTGGCTGAAAATCGGTGTACAGGGCCTCCTCGATGCGCTGATTCCGAAAATGTACCTCTTTTGCGGTGGTATTTCGCACCGTTAACGAGTCAACGACCAATTAACATTTTAACGGGAAACAGCGGGGTCTTTCGTTTTAGCTGAAAATCGGTAAACAGGGCCTCCTCGATGCGCTGATTCCGAAAATGTACCTATTTGGGGTGGTATTTTGTACCGTTAACGAGTTAACGACCAAATAACATTTTAACGGGAAACGGCGCGGGGTCTTTCGATTTGGCTGAAACCGGTTTACAGGGCCTCCTCGATGCGCTAATTTCGAAAATGTGCCTCTTTGGGCTGGTCTTTTGCACCGTTAACGAGTTAACGATCCGTTAACATTTCAGAAGCATATATCGATTTCAGCAGCATATTTTTTCGGGGTCTTTTGATTTGGCTGAAAATCGGTATACAGGGCCTCCTCGATGCGCTGATTCCGAAAAGGTATCTCTTTGGGGTGGTATTTTGGACCGTTAACGAGTTAACGACCAATTAACATTTTAACGGGAAACGGCGGGGTCTTTCGATTTGGCTGAAAACCCGTATACAGGGCCTCCTCGATGCGCTAATTTCGAAAATGTGCCTATTTGGGGTGGTCTTTTGCACCGTTAACGAGTTAACGATCCGTTAATATTTCGGCAGCATATATCGATTTCAGCAGCAAATTTTCGGGGTCTTTTTATTTGGCTGAAAATCGCTACGTGGTCGAAAATTGCTAATAATTGAGTTTGAAAATTTGACTTCATCATTTTTGAACAGTGTTTTCGCTATAACTTGGCCAAAAAAGAGGCATCAATCTCAAAGTTGTTCTCAATTTGTTCTCAAATCTGTTACAACCAACCTCAGTCTCCCTACCCTCGCCGGCGCTGGCGGCTGGTTGCGGGGCAGAACTGGGACTCCCACGCTCTGTCCCACACAGAGCGAGACCACTCTATCGGCGTCTAGCCGCAGGTGTATTTAGGGCCTTCGCCGCAGGGCTGTGTCTGCGACCCTCGGTGAATCGCGCAGGGGCGGCAGCAGGCCCGTGTTCTGGTGGGGCCTCCGCTGAGCCGGGGAGACAATTTTCGCTGATCTTTGCTGGAAACGATCTGCACATCCCGAACAGCGACTTGGCTCTTCAGCCACCCATGGAGGCCCTGATAAATCGAGCTTTGGTACTGGAGGTTACCCAGGCCACATCTGTGTACCTAACACATTTTAAGGAACTGCTTGGTAGTCAGTGTGGGCCGGCCATTTCGGCCGCCCTCGTCGGAGCCGGGGTCCGCGGATGGTGTTGGCGTCACAGTCGGTAGAGGAGAAGTGCGAGAGTGTATTTCCGAAGAACATGGTTTTATGGTGGGTGTCGGGACGCAAGCACGTGACCGGACGGGCAACCGGCCAGCGAGCCGGCGGTCCCGTGTCGCTATGCGCCCCAGACACCCAGACAGATACAAAAAGTGGGGTCCGACTTTTGGGGCCTCCATCGGGAGTGGGAGGCATGATTTCCTTCTCCACATATCTTTCCTCCCCCAACAAGCCGACAAAAGGAGGCGACCAATAAACAATCACGATCCTGAACTGCATAGATCCACGTTGGACACCGCGCATGGAACGCCGGGTACGACTGCCGCTGCTGCTGCTACTGGTGCAACTGCTGTTGTCGCTGCTGCTGCTGTTGTCGCTGCTGCTGCTGCTGTCCGAGTTGTTGGTCTCGTCCTTGTCGTCGTCGTCGTCATCGTCGCCGCGTTGTTGATTCGTTGTCGATTCGTGGAACCAGACAACTCTGCGGGTTGGATGCTGACGTCCGACTTGATCGTGAGGGGCAGCGGCCGTGGGTGCCGTGACGATGAGGCCTCAATCGTCGTTGAGCAACGGCTGCCGCCGCACTGCATCGATACCAGAGGGCTTCAACATACCGGAAGAAGATGAACCGGTTGCGGGGTGCTGGTCTCCTTGATGTTGATCGACAACGTTGGTGACGACGATGGTGTGCACATCCATGTTGATGGCGGATGGCACTGGTGACGACCTTGACAAGACGATTTGACAGAGCAGCGAAGCACGAAGCGCAGACGGGGTAGCGGCGACGGCAGGCGGCCATGTGGGTCAGCCAGGTGTTGGCTTTGGGCCTAGGCCACCTGCTGGTTGCAGTTGCAGCCGTTGCAGTCGGTGATGGCGTCCGCAGTTGCAGTGTGTGATTCGTGGACCAGATGCAGAGCGACTGAGACAGCCAGACGTGTCGGCGATGAGCGTCCAATCCCATCATGACTATCATCAGCCAGCTTTTGCAGACCGTGATGCGTATCGGCGTTTCTCCGTAGTCGATGCTCGGGGAGTCAGATAGTGGCCACTCCCAGATGGGTAACAGAAACGCAAGGTCTGTGAAAGAAAAAATAGCCGGATAAAAGTGTGCCAAAACATTGCCCCAAACAAGCATACATCATACAAGTCACTCATGCATCGAGTATACGAGTATACAAGACAGTTACAAGGACACGTATATAGCACTGGGCGACAGAAGAAGAGCGAAAGAGATTGCTCTCTGTACGACAGCTCTGTCGTTTTGTTCGCCCAGGCGTGTTACGGACCGTAGTCAGAAACTGTCGTGGTCAGAAACATTCGGGTCCGTCTATAGCTTACGGAATGAGTATCCGTGTTGTAACAAATCTCATAAATCATTATACATCCACATCCACACACATGTAGTTTTTGTTGTTAATGTTGTGCTATCGCTGTGCCATTCATTTCAGTTGCTTATCGTTACAGTCATCTGACAGCATGTTGTGTTGGTGAAGACGGAAGATTGATGTGGATTGTGCAAAACATAATGCATTTAATTTGACACAGCGGATGGCAAAACATTTTATAATTGTTTTAAACGGGCAGTACCTCCGGCCATTCGATCAAGAGATCGTTAATTATGAGCAAATTGAGAAGCAAAGAGAAATAAAAATTGGGCTAATGAGCCAATGACTAGCAAAAGACCGGTTTTTACTAGTACTGCCAAGTGACTTACTTTAACGAATTAATTGAAGAGGCCAATAGGTTAGTTTGTTAAGTATTATTGGAATATCTAACTATTGTGTTAGAACTTATCAGTTGTTCGGTAAAATATATATATATATATATATATATATATATATATATATATATATATATATATATATATATATATATATATATATATATATATATATATAGAAAGACGAGCTAAAAGTGTACTACCGCAGCACGATGTCTCCAACATGGAAGACGGATGAGCAGGTGATCCGCGGTATTGTTCGCCGTAACTGCCAACCTACAGATGGGGAACTGCGACTGGTAGTTCAGGTCTACTACACTAGCCCCAAGACATCCTCACTGGTGATGCAAAACAATCCCACACGCAGCACGGCAACACTCAAGCAGACCAATGTAGTATACCAGTTTAAATGTACAGCCGGGGACTGCGCGACCCGCGAAGTATACTACATTGGTCACACCACAACGTCTCTGAGCAGACGTCTCACAATGCACCTGCAGGACGGAGCCCCCAAGAAACACTACACAGAACATCACAACACCGCACTCACACGTGACGATCTCGTGACCAACACATCCATCCTAGCACACTGTCAGGATCGTAGACGGCTCGTCACACTTGAAACAGTGTACATTCGCGACAAAAAGCCAATCATCAACATTCAGACAAAGCAGAACACATCTCTATCACTGTACGACAAAGTACTCGCGGCGGGTTGACTTAGTTATCTGTCATATGCGCGTACGTATCTCGCTATGGTGTTTTTGATGTGACCTTCCTTCGCGGAGGATGAACGAATGTGTTTAGGGTTATAGCTCATGTACGAAAACAAAAGTGTGTTATTTTGTTTTGAATGCTGTGACTCATCGACTGAATAGTTTTAGTATCATATCCGTAATATTTGTTCCAAAAATGTAATTGAACCCATTTATCTCAAAGTATGACTTCTAAAACTGTGTGACTGTAATTTTCTTGAAAATGATCTCTGATAGATCGAAACGTCGAACAACAATATAGCTATGATATTTTGTATTTATGACATCTTTTGGTAATATTTTACATTCTCACGAACCCGAACCTCGACAGTGCATTCGCCGCCTCGAAAGTCTTAATAAGAAGAAGATAAGTGCCCATTATGCTGTTGTGTTTAACAAAACTTGCATAAAAGAGAACCTGCTTCCGAACTATTCGAATATATATATATATATATATATATATATATATATATATATATATATATATATATATATATATATAATCTATTATCGCAACAGAAAAACTCAACAACTTCTTGTGAAAAACAATCCATATGATAAAGGCAACGCACTGAAACGCTCCAATGTAGTTTACCAGTTTTACTGTCCATATGAAGATTGTAGGCTTCATTCAGTAAGCTACATTGGGGTCACGACCACTACACTATCACGTCGCCTCACGATGCATCTACGGGAAGGTTCACCGAAAGAACACATGCACAGACACCACAACACAACTCTCACAAGGGCACAGTTAGTGGACAACACAATTATTATTGATTCGGCTGACTGTCAAACACGTTTACACATTCTCGAAGCGCTCCACATCAAAGACAAAGCCCCAACAATCAACAAACAGATCGCATCATCGGCAGTTACACTGGCCCTCTGGGGAGGAGGAGGGGCAGCTAATAGATAGGTCAATCTGATAGATAGGCCTGTGATCTACTTGTGCTGTTTACTTGTATGTATGTGTACCTACATATGAAGATGACTGTAAGCATTGCCGCGTGCTGATTGTATGAATTTTGATATATAAGTATGGGTGCTGCTCTGCAGCACCCATACTTACGGTGGTGTTTGAACGCCACCACTGTAAGCTCCCACTGTCCTTGGAATTGAAAGGATTCCGGATTTCAAATGAACGAGCTGTAGTGTATTTTTATGTGATCATTTTCATCAATTCGGTCCTGAGGGACATTCATTTTCAAACTGTCATTATGTTTACTTAGTATCTGTGTATCGTCTTTCATTATGCTTGAAAACGATTTGTGAATAAATCGAAACCGGTCGCATTATAATGAATTTAAATGACATTAATTGGTGAATTATTATCAAAAACCAATGATACTACCAGGAACACAGTACGAAATATCGAGAAGACACAGAAGAAGTTAATCACTGCTAAAAACGCTGTTGTGTTCCATCTCAACTGTATATCTAACGACCTGTTGCCGAAGTTTACTGATATATATATATATATATATATATATATATATATATATATATATATATATATATATATATATATATATATATATATATATATATATATTGGTGTATTTGAGCAAGATATTTTCTTTGAGGCAGATGTCATTAAACAGCAAGGCAGCTTTCGCTTTTGATAGTTTTTTGTTGAGTTTTTGGGCTTGGTTGCAGGGGCGCCGCCACCACTACGTACAGTACGTACACTGTACGTAGTGCAATTTTTGACTTGGAAATCCACTACGTACAGTACGTACTGCTCAAAATGTGAAAAATAGTTAATTTATTTAAAAAAAAGTTTTTAATTACGTTTTTTTTTTTGAAAAAAGTTTTTTAATTGAAAAAGTCACCAAACTTCAGTTTGTTTTGACCAGTTTTGACATACCAAAATTACATTTGTCATTTTGAACTGCTAAAAAATAAGGTACGCTCTTGTTGCCATAACAACTAGGAAGCTTGGCGGCTTGGCTCGCTCAACCAGGGCACTAAAGAGTCTAAAGGGCTCAACTTGGGCTCGACCTTGGGAATGAACCGCGCCGAGCAAGCGCCGAGCGTGGTGTAGAGTTTTAGGGCCTTGGTGTAGAGGCCTTTTGTGAGTGATTGGTTGCTCATAATGATATAGGGCTTGGGTGGTAGCAAGGTCAGCAGGTGGTAGTGATCTCAGATCTGCAGAGTAGAAGAGTGGAGTGCTAGAAGTTGTTTATTTCGACGCGTCCGTTGACCATAGGCGTAGGAACAGGGGGGGGGGCCATGGCCCCCCACTTTCGAAGGTGGGGGGCAGCAATTTTAACTGCCCCCCCCACTTTTTGCTGACTTTAGTGTCTGTCTGCAAGCACCTACCACCCGGTACCCTAAACACCAGAACTTGACGACTATTCAACCTGCCCTTTAATGAAGACTCCCTTTTGTTTCTACAGCGTTATTGACCGCAACCCAGTGAACATGCCGACGTCGGCCCAACGTCGGTTCAACCTCGGCCCGACATCGGCTGGACGTCGGATATGCCCGCATGTTCCGACGTCCAGCCGAAGTCCAGCCGACGTCGGGCCGAGGTCGTTTGCCGAGATTGACGAGATCGTTTGTCGTTGGACCGACGGGGTCGACGTCGGCATGTTTATTGGGACAACGCGCCAAAAATATCAACCGGCGGCGGGATTCGAGCCCCCAGTCGCCGACGTCGGCATGTTTACTGCGGACAACACGCCAAAAGCATCAGCCGGCGATGGGATTCGAACCCTGTGTCATTTGAACGCGAGGTTAGTGCGCTAACTACTACACCACGCAGCCAGATAGCGAATTTAGTTTGTTTTGTTGGGTTATGCCCTTTCGGTCTGACAAGACCATTTCAGAGCCGGAAGGATGATAGGATGGAGACATTGGTCTTCTTGGCGAGCACCCTGGGTCCAGTTCATATAGAGTCCCTGGTCCCATTGCTGTTACGTGACACTTATTGGAAAGGGCGACCCCACAATGGATTCATATAGCCACTCTTACACACCTGCACCAACGTTTCCCAAAGTGTCCCTTTGATAAGTGGCACTTTGGCAAAGTGACACTTGCCGACTGGCCTTTCTATATGAACTGGGCCCGGCCCTGGTGAGTTGCCGGGGCTGAGCCTGACCAAAGGATAGGCCGAGCAGCCCCCAAGCACTCACCGCACTGGCTACGGGCGAGCTCGGCTTACGGGCAATCCCAAATGGGATAAAGTTTCCCGTCCAGTGCGGATCAGGGGGTTGCGGCGTGGAGGAAGATTTGAGTTTCCTGAGGATATTTTGAATACAGAAGCTCTTTATGAAAAATGAAACATGTTTTTTTATATTATTTTAACGGTCAAAACAGCGGCCGATGTCGGTCCGACGTCGGCCCGACGTCGGCTGGACCTCAGCAATTAACCCGCGAGTTGCTGGGGGGGGGCGTTAAACGCCCCCACTTTTTTCGCCGGGCCATAGCATAAAAACGGCGCGCCGCAGGCGCGCCAAATTTTGGGTACCTGTAGGGAATTGATTGAAGTTTATTGTGACAAAGTTTCAAAAAAATCGGTCGGAAAATTTTTGAGATATCGAGGTTTTAGTGACGTCATGATTTCTGAGTTTTCGACCAAAAACGGCATATGTTCAAAAAATCATATAAAATCACAGAATAGACATACAGACATACCGTAAACGCCATTAGACTGCCAATACCATGGTCAATCAAATGGCTATCTTCGATTATTAATTATCATTCCGCATTTTCCATAATCTTGAACTGAATCTTGGCAATTTTTCGTGACTACTTCACGACCATGATACATGAATTTCTTAAATTGAACTTTTTGAGCCAAACACGTACACATATGATAAAATGAATGTCACCATCGTGTTTTACGCCCCAAATTTACCTATAAAACATGTGTCTCAGGCTGCGAATATCAGTTTTGATTTTCGGGGATATGTGCCTACCCGGTTGACCTGACCTTGACCCTGACCTATGCTTGACTGACCCCTACATGAAGCTAACACTCTTGTAGGCCTTATAAGATGGATTGTGCACCGTTTTGACAGAGTTTATGGCGAGAGGCGCCCATTGCGAGGTCCTGAAGTCCATGCTACTGAAAGCCCGATTTCAGGTGTTTGACCTGACCTTGACCCGACCTGTGACCTCAAAATTCAACTTTAAAGTACTCATCTGAAGCGTCTCGTCGCGTTCTTTCGTTTGCCGCCTCGTGCGTTTCGCTGCGCCTATTGGTTCTCGAGTTATCGGCTGGGGGCGTTTAACGCCCCCCCCCAGCAAACGGTGGGTGGCGAAATACCCCAGCAACTGCCGGGTTAATCTCTGTCCGACGTCGGCCCGACGTCGGCTGGACCTCGGCTGGACGTCGGTACCTACATGTGGGCATATCCGACATTCAGCCGACGTACGTCGTGCCGAGGTTGGACCGACGTCGGGCCGACGTCGGCATGCCGATGCCGAGTTGCCGACGTCACCCCGACGTCGGCCGACGTCGGGCCGACGTCGGCATGTTTACTGGGAATTTCCTTCACTCAAAGAAGGAAACCATATCAGAGACAAAACTGTGAGTCCTGGTGGCAGCATTTTGTTGAATACGAGACGCGGGACATGAGCGGGCACTGAAAAGGAATAAGACAATACTAGTAAGGTGCAGGAGAATGCGTATACAAACGACCAACGCTTGACCGGATCTGCTTGGAGTCGGCATAGTTCGTCACAGGCGTAGTAGTTGGGGCCAGGGTGACCGTGCCCCCTGCCTCGGTTCAAACAGGCTGGGGGCCAGCAATGTCTGTGGGTATCTGCCCCTCCCCCTCCGCACTTTCAGTGCAGTGGCGGTCGCAGAGGGGGGATCAGGACCATGCCCTTCCCCCCTCCAAAGGCTAATCAGGGGGCCATCATATCATTTGCCCCCCCAAACAACCAATGGGCAGGGCCCCCATGGGTGTATGAGGCTCTGGCCCTTATTCGATTGTCACGAGGCTCAAGAAACCCACGCCAGCTATTAACAGCTCCCATACCAGTCTTTGAGGGTCCTACACTGATCTCGGAGGGCCCTTCAGTGGCGGTCAAGCGCCCACATTGAGGAATGAGAACCCACATTGACCTCTGAGGGCCCTCCACTGGCATTTGAGGGCCCCTAAACCGGCCTCAAGGGCCCAGCCGGCGTCTGAGGGCCTTACTCCGGCCTCTGGTGACATCATTTCTGTCTCTGGGGTCCCAAGACTAACCTTTAGGTGCCTCTGAGCATGGGATCTGAGGCATGGGATCTGAGGGCCCCGCACTGCGGGCCCTCAGATCCCGTGCCGGTAGGTATTTTCCCATGCCGGTAAGCCCATGCAGGTATTTTAGGGTCCCACACTGACCTCTGAGGGCCCATGCTGGCCTGTAAGGACCCACATTAGCCTCTGATGGCCCAAGTCGGCATCTAAACGTCTCAAACTGCCCTTTGCAGGCCCTGTACTGGTCTCTGAGAGCCTTAACCCTCGCCGGCCGAGGGGGGAGGCGGGTGCCGCCCCTCCATAGTTTTTTTTTTTCGCGATAGCTCCGAACACGCCGGTGATAGAGAACTGAAGCTAGGCATACCTGACCTTTGAATCAAGCCGGATCTGTTGACACCAACCGCATTTTCGGGTCAGATCAGGTCACTGACCTATGAAGTCAAAAGTGAACCTCTGCACGGTCTTCAGATGTCGCAACTTCGCAACGCCCTCACTCCCACAGGAGCTTTCACAGGGAAATGAACCTTGCAGGACCTAGTATCCATTAGGAGTCTTACAACTTCAGAAAGGCAGTGTATAGGTAACATGAAAATACAGAGTCTGAATCTGAGTTGCTTTGTTTTGTTTATTGTATTCAAGCCATTTCGACTAAACAGACAAAAGGATAAAGTAGGACTTCGGATTAATCTGACTACAGAATAGCTGTACAAATGTTTTCAAATAACAGTCGAAATTGTTATTTATGAAGGTGGTCCCGAATAAAATTTTCACCATCACAAACTCGCCGGCTGGAAAGGCATGCTTCTGCCCCAGGCCCCCATAGTGTAAGTGCAACTGTAACTACATACATCATTCTGCAGACTGCAATCGGTTCGAAGCCAAGGGAGGGACGGCAGGAAAGCCGTCTTTCCCTTGGTCAGCTGGGTTTTTATTAGATCATTCGTTTTACTCATTTTGTATTATTTTTAATGAAAATGTTGACTTCTGGACAATCAGTGGGACGAATCCGGAGAGTTTTCAGGTTTTGGTGATGTTATAAATAGGCAACTTGGGAAAATTTTCATCCCACCCTGGGTGTCGTGCCTGAGCCTACCACTAACCTGCATGCGGGTGTACGTAGTGCTCATAAAAGCGTGGCGGCGCCGCTGCTTGGTTCACTGTAAAAAAATCTTACAAGCCCCTTGTAGGAAAACCGCTGGCGCAAAAATGAGCATGCAGCGACGTGTAAAAATCGCCTCATATTTAGCTAGTAAGAGGATACAAGCTTGTTTCGTTAGTAAATGACAAGCCCACGCCTCATAAACCGAGCACCCCCGTGTCAGCCCCTCGTTTCGTTATTCGGTACCTCGTTTGAAAACGAGGGCAAAACCAGCAGATCGGTACGCCGATTAGGCTCCTTAGCAGGACTCGCCTGGTAACCCAACCAGCTAGCGCCTGCTATTGCTGCCCAGTAGTAATACTAGCTCAATTGCGTCACCCCCCCCCCCCCCCCTCCTTCTCCCCAGCCGCCCCTCCGACTGTGGACGACCCGGCCAACGACAGCCACGACAGCGTGCCAGCCACGTTACAAAAAACATACACAAAAATAACGTTTATTACTTATTAGCATACGATACAAAATATATAAATATATACATATTACAATATCATAGCGGAGTGGTGCAAAAGCTGATTCGAGTCACCACCAATAACATTCACAAAATAATACGGTTGCATGAGACACGATCGGGCACTTCCACGGGGTTTGACGCAACGGCACTTACAACAGGCGAGTGAGCAAGTTGATCCTGCCATGTCAGGTACATTGTGCACTGTGCAGTCCATCAAATATTTGCCATACTTTGCAGATTCAAGCAAGTTTTTTTTTTCTGGGCGAGGCTTACCAACAGAAATATCGCTGGCTTCCGGTATACCTTCATGCCTCAGTCTCCCACAACTTTAAGCAACTCTGCAAACAGAAAAGAAAATTAACTGCTGATTTTAAAATATCAGTGAGGATGGCTTTATTATCTACATCAACTGACTTTTGTATAAGATAAATCAATGTGAGGCAATATGTGTAGCTTACACATTTGGAAAAAAGGCTAGACAGCGACTGAAAGAAAGTCCGTCTTCCAACAGTCGGAATTCAAACGAAACAGTGGCCCACAACGGTCAAGGGATAAATTCTATGACGCAACATGTGTTCAGAATATTACAAAATAAATAAAATGTCCCCCATTGCCATGTAAATATCATACAATATAACGTACCTTCGAAATATCCCAGCCCGAGAACTTCACAACGCACCGTGCCACAACACAACCGCACCAACCGCCGGCAGCCGCAGAACTGAACAATGGCGGCCGGAAATGACGGCCCCGCGCCGGAAGTGAAGGACGCGTTTTAGAAGCAGTCTCAGACTCGTCGCTGCTCACCGTAGCAGGGATTTATGAGGCACTACCGAATAAAGTCGTTTCGCCTCATTCGGCAACACGGAAACCCTACCAGGACTAGTCCGATGATGAGTTTCCGACTAGGTGGCGTGTGCGCAGGATTATATTTAAAGCACGTGCAGGGCGGTGCCTCATTAGCCGACATAATAATAATATGACACGATAATGAAACACGCATGTAACTAGCATGCAACAAGCTTCTGGCGGATTTAATTATGAGACTATGCGTAGTTTTCCGACACAGCGCGAAATCTGTTGATAAGCAGGAAGGGGTGTTAGGGAAGCATTTAAGTTATTAGGTTACCGTTTGTAACCAATTGTTTCACGAGGCCACTCTTTAACTAACAACGCTCAGGCTGATAATGTCCCTATATATAACAGCAAGGTAGGTACCAGTATAACGCCTTTTGGGGCGACTAACGGAGCGAGCGAGGGGGTGAGTCTTGCACGTGCGAAATTTCGAGGGGGTACCTTCAACTGACTGGTGCACGGCACCCTACTGACCGGTTTCTAGCGATGTGCCAAATTTGAGCACAATCGGCCCAGCCGTTCTCGAGATCTGGGAGCGGCACCCTGCACGTGCGCACGTGCAAAATGGGTCCCAACTGACTTGTGCACGGCACCCTACTAACTGGTCCCTAGCCATGTACCAAATTTGAGCGCCATCGGTCCAGCCGTTCTCGAGATCTGGAATCGACCCCTACACGTGCGCACGTGCAGCAGCACCCAAACTTTGGCACATGGATATGCATTGCCTAGTGGGTGCCTACCTACATGCCAACTTTCAGCGCAATCGGCCCAGTAGTTACCGAGATATTGCAACTATTACAAAAGTGACACCTCTTCGATTTGCACGTGGCACGTGCATAAGGGGTCACCCACATGCATCGGGAATAGTCCAATACTTGGTAGAAGGAATGAAGCTACCCTACAAAAATTACCGCATGTAAATCGGTCAAGTGGTTGCTGAGATATAAGCCTCGCAAAAGCGTGACCACGGCCGGCCGGCCGGCCGGCCGGCCGGCCGGCCGGCCGCTCATACTCAGAAATTTCCGTTAATCTAAGGAAAGACTACGCTCGCTTCGCTCGCTCCGTAACAATGGACGACCGTGTAACCCACTCCTTGTCATAGAATTGGCTCGTGACATTTTTTTTACAGTGAATTGAATGTTTTCTTGATTGTTTCAGGTAGCGAGTTTAATGTTTCAGTTATATTCATTAAAGTTTTTCATTTTGTCGACGCGTTTCGATTGTATTATCAAACAATCATTTTCAAGACTGAGTACAAAATCAACAGGGTCCGTCGGGATATGCTACTTCTCATTCGTCGTTTAGGAAAATAGCTATGCAACAAAAACATGTGACGGCATAATCATAACACTTTCACTAAGCTGGCGCAAATACGACAGTCAACTATTTACATTGATCGATGATCGTACACACATACTACAAACGTGCATGTTTCATGAAGCACTCACGCACTCACACAATGGTGCGTGAGTGCTTCACACAAAACTCACACAAAACTCAACAAAAAAAAACTATCAAAAGCGAAAGTTGCCTTGCTGTTTAATGACATCTGCCACAAAGAATATATATATATATATATCTATATATATATATATATATATATATATATATATATATATATATATATATATATATATATATATATATATATATATATATATATATATATATATATATATATATTCATTGAAGAGTGGCGTCTTGCGAACGAGTGCACCTAATGGCGTCATACCCATGAACTTGTGTATGGATGGTGCGCAACAAAATAATAGCTGACTTTTTAATCTATCGAATAGGTGCATGCGACTACGAATAACTTTTTAATATTGTACCTAGTTCATCATCTTAACTGATGTAAATGTATAGATTTACTAAGAGCTAGGGTAGGGATTTACTAAGAGCTAGGTAGTGTGCCAGCTTTCCTGGACCGTATGGAGTTAATGGCCCAGATAAGGAGAACCGGATTTTTAGAACTTATCCATACCTTCAAAACTCACGGAAACGTCTTAAATTCTTCAAATTTTGAGTACCCCAGTGCGAGATTCGCCCCGACGGGTTGTCGGTTGTACCCCAACCACATTTCACACCACTATGAACAATAAATGCACACACTGAAATCGCTATTACCGATAGGCTCATTCAATCAAGTTTCGATAAACCCGTTCATCATCATCTCCTGCGGTTTCGAACACGCCTGTTAGGTGGTGCGGTAGACCGCGCCCAAAGCCAGGGCCTCGGTAACGTGAGGTAGCCGAGTCGGGGCAGCGTGCGCTAACCCAAGCCGGGCCGCGCGTCCTCCCGGTGTCATGTGATAGCCCGGCACATTGCCCCAAAAGACGGTAAATAACTTTTGAAAATACCTATCTCCAATTTTAGTGTTTTCTGGACCAGAATTTTGCAAGGAATCCGATGGTGTGGTCCCCGAGATCCGAAAAATTTCCATTTCGGAGATAGCACCTATTTTTTTGAAAAATAAATATTCGTCAGGCATAATAGTCAAATAAATTGAAAATATCATGAGTTAATTTTTGTAACAACACTAGAATGTGTCGAACATGAATTAGAGATATATTTTAGCTTAGATGATACTATATCTGCGCATACATGTACATGAACTAGTACATCAACCCTCGTCGGCCGAGAAGGGGTGGGGCGGGTGCCGCCTCATAGGGCTTTTCGCGATAGCTTAAAACTCGCTTAGGGTAGACAGCTGAAACTTGGTATACCTAATCTTTTATTCAAACTGGATCTTTTGACCTCAACTGCGTTTTCAGGTCAGGTCAGGTCACTGACCTATGACGTCATAAATAAACCTCTGCGAATTCCTCAGATGTTGCAACTTTGCAACGCCCTCAGTGCCAGAGGAACTTTCACAGGAAGATGGAAGTTACAGGACGTAGTATCCTTCTGAGGTCTCACAACTTGTTTATCTCGGATTTAACGTAAATGTCACATGAGGTCAGGTCGGTCACGTGACCTCACCATTATAAGTCAATGGGGGAAATATTGAAACTGTTATTTTGGCGCCGGAAATGATCTAAAACTATCCTAAGCACATGAAATCGTGGTTTCATGATCGGACCTTACAAAGAGTGCATGAAACCACGATTTCATGTGCTTGGGACAGTTTCCGGCGTCAAAATAACAGTTTTCATATTTCCCTCCGTTGACTTATTATGGTGAGGTCACGTGACCGAACTGACCTCATGTGACATTTGGGAAAAATCTGAGATATACAATTTGTGAGACCTCTAAAGGATACTACGTCCTGTAAGTTTCATCTTCCTGTGAAAGTTCCTCTGGCACTGAGGGCGTTGCAAAGTTGCAACGCCCGGTCCTCTGAGGACCGTGCAGAGGTTCATTTATGACGTCATAGGTCAGTGACCTGACCTGACCTGAAAACGCAGTTGGCGTCAAAAGATCCAGCTTGAATAAAATATTAGGTATGCCAAGTTTCAGCTGTTTTCCCTCAGCGTGTTTTGAGCTATCGCGAAAAAACCCTATGAGGCGGCATCCGCCCCACCCCTTCTCGGCCGACGAGGGTTAATGTACTAATTCATGTACATGTATGAGCAGATATAGTATCATCTCGGCTAAAATATATCACTATTTCATGTTCGATACATTCTAGTGTTAGTATAAATATTCACGCATTATATTTTCAATTTATTTTACTTTTGTGCATGACGAATATTTACTTTTCTAAAAACTCTAAGCCTAACTCTAAGCCGAACTCTTATATCGAGATACTGTGGGCCAAAGTGTTCGTAGGAAACCACCGTGGTATTTTGTTCGCCAGCGTGTACCGTGTGCCGCGGAATTCAGCAGCCCAAGTGACGTCAGACCTAGAGGACTTAGAAGGTCAGGTGCAGCATATGGTTGCGAGTCACCCCGGCGCTACACTGGTGTTAGCCGGTGACCTGAACTGCTGCCTGCTGAAGCCTGCTGCTGACTCGCCCGGCCACCGGCTGACTCGCCTGCTGACCACGTACGGCCTGCGGATCACCAACACGGAGCACCCGACTTACCGACCAGCCAACTCACTACTTGACGTCATCGCAACCAGCCGGCCCGACAGCTGGTGACACGTGCTGGGGTGACCCGCTGCCAGTACGGCACCCCGCACGACTTCACACGGCTGGTGCTGCGCTGCGGTGGAGCGGGGCGACCGTCCCGACCGACTGTCCAGCGGAGATGCCTGCAGAAAGTCGACTCTGAGCAGTTTAATCTGCAGCTCTCCGAAGCGGACTGGAGTCCTGTGCTCTTGCGCGAGCGACCTGCCGACAAGTGGGAGGAATTTCGCGCGATATTCCTCTCGCAGCTCGACGGGGTGGCCCCGGTCACCAGAGTGCGGCTGTCGCCACCCGGCGCGCCGCCCCTGACGGCTGACACCCGCCAGCTGCTAGCCGAGCGGAGACAGGCGCTCCAGGCAGGCGGACAGCGCGACCGCTACAAGGAGCTGAACCGCCAGTGCCGCGGAGCGATACGGCGAGACCAGACTGCCCACTATCAGCGCGAACTGGACAAGGCGGGGCCGGGCAGCGTCTGGCGCGTGCTGCGGCCTATCATTGGCAGTAAGAAGGAAACTGCCGTGCCCAGTGCTACCCCTGATGCACTCAACGACTATTATGTCAGCATTGGCCCTGCCACTGCCGCCAGCGTCCCGAGACCTGCTGCACCGGTGCCCGTCCGCCTGCCACGAGTGACGACAAGTGGGTTCCGGCCACAGCCCATCGATCTTGACACGCTGTGTCTGGTCCTGTGGTCCATGAAGCCGTCTAGAGCAACCGGACTTGACGGGTTCAGTGTCGACATGTTCAGGAGATACTTCTGGGGTACTGGACAGATTCTGCTCGACATGATCAACACGAGCCTGGTGACCTGTCAGGTGCCGGCGGCGTGGAAACACGCGCTTGTCACGCCAATCCCGAAGGGGAAAGGACCTTCAGCTCCAGCCAACACCCGCCCAATCTCGATTCTGCCGGGAGTGATGAAGATTACTGAAAGAGTAGTGCAGCTCCAGCTCACTCAGTATCTGGAGACCAACAAGCTGCTCTCCAGCGCCCAGCACGGATACCGGAAGGGTCACAGCACGGAGACCGCTCTCAGCGTCATCACCGAACACGTCCTCTGCGCTATGGACTGTCGCGAGATATCTGTGCTCGTGCTACTTGACCTATCGAAGTGCTTCGATATGGTACCGCACGCCAGACTACTCGATAAGCTGGCGCTGTATGGCGTAGACACAGAGTGGTTCAGAGACTATTGACGCGGCCACACTCAGCAAGTGCAAGTGATCGGTGGTGACGGCACTCCCATGTGTTCCGCTGCTAAGCCCAACTCCATCGGGGTCTTCCAGGGCGGCTCGCTCAGCTGTGTCTTGTACACCATCTTCACGAACGAGCTCAGTTTGTTTGTGCCCGACGGGGTCCGAGTGGTACAATACGCGGACGACACACAGTTGCTTGTCAGCGGCAAGAAAAGTGAGCTGCCTGCTTTAATTGTCCGCATGGAGCAGGCCCTTGTCAGTGTGTACGACTGGTTTTGTTCAAACGGGATGAAACTAAACGCGTCCAAAACCCAGGCACTTGTGCTCGGTACACCTGCTATCCTGAGAGGTTTACCGCCAGTGGCACTAGACTTCCTAGGAACCACCATACCCGACTCTAGAGTAGTGAAGAACTTGGGTGTCATCATGGACAATTATCTGAGCTTCCAGTCGCATGTGGACCATGTAACATCAAAGTGCACGGGCATTCTTCTTGGTATGATGCATGCCAAACATGTAGTTCCGAAAAGTGCTGTCGTGACGATCGTGCGGGCTCTTGTGACATCAATCATTAGATACTGCATCTCGGTTTACGGTACATGTAATGCAACGCAGCTACATAGAGAACAGAAGCTCCTAAACTTTGGTGCCAGAGTGGTTAGCGGCCGGCTTAAGCACGACCATGTAGCGGACGTTCTCCGTGACCTGAACTGGTTACACGCGCGTGGCCTTGTCACGTATCACCGACTGTGTCTCACCCATGCTGCCATCACGACCGGTAGTCCCGAATGCATCGCTATGTGCATCGGCCCCAGTAGAGACCACGTGTATCAGACGAGAGGCTCCTCTCAGCGCACGCTACCGAGGATACACTCTGAGTCGGGTCGCAGGCGTCTCAGCTACGGTGCTGTCCAGCAGTACAACCAGCTGCCATTCGACACAAACACTCGCCACTTCAAATCCACCCTGAGACGCTACCTACTCAGAGAACTGTATGGCTGACCTGATCAAGTATCGCGGTGTATTGTATTGGCCTGAATGTATTTTACCTCGTATGTTTTCAACCTTTGACGTGTGACGATGAAAAACCATATTCGATGGATTCGTTATGAAATATATTCTGATTCTGATTCTGATTTTCAAAAAATAGGTGCTATGCTATCTCCAAAATGGAAATTTTTCAGATTTCAGGGACCACACCATCGGATTCCTCGCAAAATTTTGGTTCAGAAAACACTAAAATTGGAGATAGGTATTTTCAAAAGTTATTTACCGTCTGTTGGAGCAATGTGCCGGGGCTGCCCGGGGATGCTGTAGACCGCTCCCAAAGCCGCGGCCCCGGCTTGGGTCAGCGCACGCTGCCCCGACTCGGCTACCTCACGTTACCGGGGCCCTGGCTTTGGGTGCGGTCTACCGCAGGTGGCTCTGACTTCGGCCAAGAAAAATGCGTCAGCTGATCATTGTCATTTCTGCCACTTTCATGTAGTGAGATGGGGTCATAACTTTAGAGACGGCTGTTTCATATCAATTATTTTACATAAAATAATATTTCAAACCATAAATTAATGTTCGACAGCCAAATTAAAGAAACAATACCAATACAGGCTTACAGTTTAAAATCGACATTGTGTTGTCTACGATTAGACAGCTGATAACTCATTCCCGTACGTCGTAACTCTATAATGACCTTTGCTTATTGTCACATGTGCGCCGCATTCGCGATTGTTGCCGACGCCTGTTTGCAGGTCAGCCCACTACAGTTGTTATATATATATCGAAAAACCGATAAACTTTTAGGCGAAAAAAGCACTATTCTAGGCCCATTTTTGATTTTTTTGCGATATTTGGTAAAAACAGAAGTTTCTTATCCTAGGAAAAATAAAATGGGAAATCATTGGAAGGTTGCACACTACCTTTAATGTTATAAAATGACTTTTTGGTCGTGTTAGGAGGCAAAATATATACCGGTAGTTAGTATGATAGGATATGCCGGTCTGGAGTATCGAAATGCATGCTGTCCTTGGGTATTGTATCGTGAAGTTTAGTTCACGATGTGCGCAATTTGAAAGTTCCATGTCATTTACCCGCGTGATTTTATTTGCGATGTTTACTATGTCAAATTTGAAATCTGTGCGCATATTTATTTGGATATAATTGAAACTTTGACTTTTGTTGGAATCTTGATCAGTTCTTTGTTTGTTTTATTTATTTCATTGAAGAGCAAATTGCATCTATAGACTTTCGGCGCACTGTAGTAAGTACGATCTTCAAATGTATGTGAAATTTATTGTATAGGGAAGAGAGGTCATATTGCGCCATGTTCTTAAATGCGCCACACCTTCCTCCTGTCCAAAATTCGATTCGAATGAATGCTCGAACGTGTGCATTTACTTCACCACCAATAACTCGCTCTTATTCCGGTCCACGGGGGCAGGTGAGGTGTCTCAGCTTTCTCGCAGACCATTTTTTTTTGTGATTTCCTCTATTTTCTTACGCGAAACAGTCTATTTCGACCTTTGCTAGTGTCATGGTTTATCTTAGAGATAGTGATTCAACTTAAAATCATTGTTAATTGCTCGTTTAATGGTAGTTTTGAAAGTTTATCACCACCGTGGCTTCGCTGTCCTCGCCATATTTGAAGCTCATGAAAAATGTGTTCCATTCGTAATTGCGCCCATCCTATTTGCGCCCTATTTTTCAACCCAGAGAAACAGCATCTGGTGGTTGGGACACATTTCATTGAACACTTTGATTATTAGAGCGCTCACCTTACCATTACCTTAGCCTTCACAGCATAAATGGTTAATGGGCTGACACGTTCAAATAGGCTACTTAGTTAGGTGGCAAACCGTTGTTTTTAATAGGGCGCTTTTACATGAGAGGCATGGGCGCTTTTTGATGGGGTAGTCCGTAAATGCGCCATTTGCAGGTGTGTCGGAAAACTTTTCTCTTGTTAATTTTTATGGGTGTGATACAAATTAGGAGTTGTAATTTGATGCCAAAATAACTGAGGTACAATTTGAGATATCATCAAGCATGACAGCTGGTCAACTTTAGCCGCAATAGGCCGATATCCTTAAAGGGACAGTATCATCGAAAAAAAAATCAATGTATGGAGCTGATTTTTTTTTTACTAGCATTTCTTGTTTTTCTGAATCAGAAAAACATAGTTTGAGGACCGAACTCGGTGAAAAATATTGCAACCACATTTCATTTTCATGATTCATTTTCATGAGCGAACCACCACTATACAAGCATGGCCGCCAGTTTGGAAGCATGCAAAATTACTACAGAACTGGCGCAGATAATACATTATTGACGCTACGCTTACGCGGTCGTTCTTCTGATTGAGTTGTCCTTACGGAGAGGTAGCCTTAGGTATTTGTAGCGTGTCGCACTCACTTGTATTTGCTTCCCGATCAAGATAACACTTCAGTACAGGTGCCGCACTCTCTGCGCTCGGCTCCGATCACACACTGCCCTGCGACCGGTCAGCGACCTCCGCCGGCAGGCAGATAGGCCCGCCCTCTACGATCGAACACCGAAAGTTGCAGTTCTTACTCTTAACACTAGTTGAACGCCTACATATTGCCTATAAAAATATCACGTGACAATTGGAGGGAGTGACAATTGGACGTGACAATTGACAATGGGAGAAAATATCACGTGACAATCACGTGATAAACGTCATACATTGGAGGGAGATTGTGATTCAAGCTGGAGGAATTCCTTTGTTGAGCCGCTAGAATCCGAAGGAAACAGCGGAAATTGCCTACGACTATTTAATGAATTTAACGGTGATGAATAAGTGCGAAAAACGTTTTGGCTTTATAAAATTTGATGAAATGACCAGGGTAAAAGTTTTATTACTGGCGGTCAATTCAAAACGGCGCAAACATTTAAAAAGTGAAGATAGTGAAGCACGATTCAGCACGATTCAAAGTGTGGTACACCTTTCGTACTTTGAGCGGCGATAGCGGGATAACGGTGTGGAGCTTCGAGGATCGGTCTTCAGTTCCCGGACCAGAAAGGTGGGGCCTATGCAATGTCAAATTTCATCAAAATGGTGATACTGTCCCTTTAAGGTGGCGCAATATGACCTCTCTCCCCTACCTCTTAGTAATCTAAACTGTACGACCTGTGAAGCTGGACATGCATTGATTGTTATTTCTGTTTCAGGATGAAATTTTATTACAAATTATATGTCTCAGTGCGAAGTCTTGTTTTGTTGAATTAGCACTACATTTCATCTACAAGCATAACGTAATTTGATGCACCTTTGCTGTTTTTGTAAGAACTAAGAATCAAATGGACACAAGAACTAAGAAAATGAACCTGGAAGAGGAAGAAAATTACGAATCGATCAAACGACAACGAGCGAACGCAAAGCGTAAGTTTACACGAAAATGTAACGCGTTTCAGGAACTAAGTCACAATAAGGAACATATTTTGGTGATAAAGGAGAAATTTGAAGATATTCGAGAGATATATAAAGAAATTGATAAGTGTAATGATCGACTATTGCATGTTATAAATAGAACTGCTTCGCACGGTACAATGAACAATCTTCTGGATGAGGCCGACGCATATATGACAGAAATTGACTCTGTGTTAGATCAAATGAGAAGCATATATGCCGAGCAATTACCAGAAAACGGGAGTCATCGATCTTCGGAAATCCAAGTAAAACCCCCAGACTCCCCACGATTCTCAGGCAACCTTCGCGAATACTCTAGCTTTCGTCATGACTTTCTTCGTTTAATGGCCAGTAAATATGGCAAGGATGCCTACGCATTACGTTCCTGCCTATTTGGTTCTGCTCTGGACACGGTTAAAGGAGTTGAGGACAATTTTGACAAGATGCTTTACCGTTTGGACAAGGCCTTCGGAGACCCCAGAAAATTTGTTGACACTGTTGTACAAGACCTTAAAATATTGAAACCCATCGCAGAGGGAGATACCAAACAGTTTATATCCATGGTGAATGTCATTGAACGGTCCTGGTTAGATCTAAAGAGGATGGGATTATCAAATGAAATGAACACGGTGACAATCGTAAGCATGATAGAAAGATTACTACCTCCTACACAAAAACGAGAATGGATTTTGAAAACAGATTCAAAGGATTTTACTTCCAAGGAAACAATATTTGAAAATCTTTTGCAATATCTTCTCCAAGAAAAACGCGTCATTGAGTAGGGTAAGGTGCCTAATTAGCGACCCTTTCCGATTTGCGACCTAACCCCTTACAGAAAAACTGGCAGGAGAAAACGGGGTAAAAACATCGTCAAAAGGTCAGCCATACTTTGGTTATCAAATTAAATTATTTTACGGTTGTCGATGTTTCTGGTAGGACGTTTCAGGTGAGTTTAAATAAAAATGACGAGTTTCTTTTCCAAAACGTGTGTGTTTGGGCCCTCTCTGATGAAAAGCGATGCACATTAGAATGATGCACCTTTTTATTCTGAATCGACATTCCTTTTTCAATTGATTGCCGTTTTCCCATAGTGAATCGCTTAACTGTGCACAGCATGGCGGTTAAAAATGTGTCGCAACTCATATTTCCTAATTGCGCCTGACATGGTCGCAAATAGCTCAAGAAGAGAAAGAAAGGGGAAAAGTGAGAAATGAAAATGAGGTGTTGCTGAAGCTTGCAATGTGAGGCAGGGGATGTCAAATGTTGTCACCGACTGAAGGGGTGCCGAATTCAGCGCGGACCTCGAATATCATACGAGATAGCCCGCAAAATTTGGGTTTCCGCCTTCTTTTCGCCTTCGGTGCATCACGTGATCAGTTTTTACTTACGTAAATGTGCTGGATAAACGTTCCTGTTCGAGTGATTGAGTGCTTTGCGTATAGGTTACCTTTTTGAGATCATATTTCATCTTTTCAGGCGTCGCATTTTTTGTCATTTTTAATATGGGGAAATCCATAGACTTATTAGCGACCCTCCCCGGTCGCTAATCGGGAAGAGTTCCCTATTAGCGTTTTTTGCAATGGTTTGCCAAAATGCTCACTACAAATAAGTTAGTGAATATTGGGGCAGAAAATGACTATATTTTAATAGAAAAATGAACGATCTCCCCGAAAATCAAGCCAGTAATACAGTGGCACCCACAGAGCGTGAGCAATGACGGTTCAAATTAAGGGGGTCGCTAATTAGGCACCTTACCCTACATGGAGCACGACGTGCGCATTTCTGGCAAACATCGCTACGTGAATCAAACCGTGGGTAACTCCTCTAACAATACTGAATTCACCAAGGGATTATGTCTAGAAGAAGCGAATTGTACACCTGAACGTCGAATATGGGACGAAATCGAGCGAGTGTCCAACCGTTTGGAACATCTTGCTCAAGTCGCTAATATTTCAAAGAATTTTCCTACTCAAAATGAAACCCGCTTGGAACCAAACCAATGGTGTTGGGTACATAAAACCTCTGGACACGCCATCGCTTCATGTGATCATTTTGCAAAGATGGCACATGACGAAAAATTATCGGCCATGCGAAAAGTAGGAGCATGTTTCAACTGCCTACAAACCGGACACATAGCTAAAGATTGCACAGAAAATCCTAGATGCACAGCAATCTCGTCGGGAAAGGTGTGCGGAAAACGGCATCACCCCCTTGTACATCGACAGAGCAACACAGAAAACAAGCGGATCGCAATCCACAACGCTCAAATGAATGATAATCCGGCACTTCTGGCCATAAGTACTATTCTCTGAGGACCGTGCAGAGGTTCATTTATGACGTCATAGGTCAGTGACCTGACCTGACCTGAAAACGCAGTTGGCGTCAAAAGATCCAGCTTGAATAAAATATTAGGTATGCCAAGTTTCAGCTGTTTTCCCTCAGCGTGTTTTGAGCTATCGCGAAAAAACCCTATGAGGCGGCATCCGCCCCACCCCTTCTCGGCCGACGAGGGTTAATGTACTAATTCATGTACATGTATGAGCAGATATAGTATCATCTCGGCTAAAATATATCACTATTTCATGTTCGATACATTCTAGTGTTAGTATAAATATTCACGCATTATATTTTCAATTTATTTTACTTTTGTGCATGACGAATATTTACTTTTCTAAAAACTCTAAGCCTAACTCTAAGCCGAACTCTTATATCGAGATACTGTGGGCCAAAGTGTTCGTAGGAAACCACCGTGGTATTTTGTTCGCCAGCGTGTACCGTGTGCCGCGGAATTCAGCAGCCCAAGTGACGTCAGACCTAGAGGACTTAGAAGGTCAGGTGCAGCATATGGTTGCGAGTCACCCCGGCGCTACACTGGTGTTAGCCGGTGACCTGAACTGCTGCCTGCTGAAGCCTGCTGCTGACTCGCCCGGCCACCGGCTGACTCGCCTGCTGACCACGTACGGCCTGCGGATCGCCAACACGGAGCACCCGACTTACCGACCAGCCAACTCACTACTTGACGTCATCGCAACCAGCCGGCCCGACAGCTGGTGACACGTGCTGGGGTGACCCGCTGCCAGTACGGCACCCCGCACGACTTCACACGGCTGGTGCTGCGCTGCGGTGGAGCGGGGCGACCGTCCCGACCGACTGTCCAGCGGAGATGCCTGCAGAAAGTCGACTCTGAGCAGTTTAATCTGCAGCTCTCCGAAGCGGACTGGAGTCCTGTGCTCTTGCGCGAGCGACCTGCCGACAAGTGGGAGGAATTTCGCGCGATATTCCTCTCGCAGCTCGACGGGGTGGCCCCGGTCACCCGAGTGCGGCTGTCGCCACCCGGCGCGCCGCCCCTGACGGCTGACACCCGCCAGCTGCTAGCCGAGCGGAGACAGGCGTTCCAGGCAGGCGGACAGCGCGACCGCTACAAGGAGCTGAACCGCCAGTGCCGCGGAGCGATACGGCGAGACCAGACTGCCCACTATCAGCGCGAACTGGACAAGGCGGGGCCGGGCAGCGTCTGGCGCGTGCTGCGGCCTATCATTGGCAGTAAGAAGGAAACTGCCGTGCCCAGTGCTACCCCTGATGCACTCAACGACTATTATGTCAGCATTGGCCCTGCCACTGCCGCCAGCGTCCCGAGACCTGCTGCACCGGTGCCCGTCCGCCTGCCACGAGTGACGACAAGTGGGTTCCGGCCACAGCCCATCGATCTTGACACGCTGTGTCTGGTCCTGTGGTCCATGAAGCCGTCTAGAGCAACCGGACTTGACGGGTTCAGTGTCGACATGTTCAGGAGATACTTCTGGGGTACTGGACAGATTCTGCTCGACATGATCAACACGAGCCTGGTGACCTGTCAGGTGCCGGCGGCGTGGAAACACGCGCTTGTCACGCCAATCCCGAAGGGGAAAGGACCTTCAGCTCCAGCCAACACCCGCCCAATCTCGATTCTGCCGGGAGTGATGAAGATTACTGAAAGAGTAGTGCAGCTCCAGCTCACTCAGTATCTGGAGACCAACAAGCTGCTCTCCAGCGCCCAGCACGGATACCGGAAGGGTCACAGCACGGAGACCGCTCTCAGCGTCATCACCGAACACGTCCTCTGCGCTATGGACTGTCGCGAGATATCTGTGCTCGTGCTACTTGACCTATCGAAGTGCTTCGATATGGTACCGCACGCCAGACTACTCGATAAGCTGGCGCTGTATGGCGTAGACACAGAGTGATTCAGAGACTATTGACGCGGCCACACTCAGCAAGTGCAAGTGATCGGTGGTGACGGCACTCCCATGTGTTCCGCTGCTAAGCCCAACTCCATCGGGGTCTTCCAGGGCGGCTCGCTCAGCTGTGTCTTGTACACCATCTTCACGAACGAGCTCAGTTTGTTTGTGCCCGACGGGGTCCGAGTGGTACAATACGCGGACGACACACAGTTGCTTGTCAGCGGCAAGAAAAGTGAG
The DNA here is from genome assembly GCF_019059575.1 of Amphibalanus amphitrite. Taxonomy (NCBI): domain Eukaryota; kingdom Metazoa; phylum Arthropoda; class Thecostraca; order Balanomorpha; family Balanidae; genus Amphibalanus; species Amphibalanus amphitrite. The sequence continues at coordinate 81,584 of NW_024882883.1, forward strand.
CTGCCTGCTTTAATTGTCCGCATGGAGCAGGCCCTTGTCAGTGTGTACGACTGGTTTTGTTCAAACGGGATGAAACTAAACGCGTCCAAAACCCAGGCACTTGTGCTCGGTACACCTGCTATCCTGAGAGGTTTACCGCCAGTGGCACTAGACTTCCTAGGAACCACCATACCCGACTCTAGAGTAGTGAAGAACTTGGGTGTCATCATGGACAATTATCTGAGCTTCCAGTCGCATGTGGACCATGTAACATCAAAGTGCACGGGCATTCTTCTTGGTATGATGCATGCCAAACATGTAGTTCCGAAAAGTGCTGTCGTGACGATCGTGCGGGCTCTTGTGACATCAATCATTAGATACTGCATCTCGGTTTACGGTACATGTAATGCAACGCAGCTACATAGAGAACAGAAGCTCCTAAACTTTGGTGCCAGAGTGGTTAGCGGCCGGCTTAAGCACGACCATGTAGCGGACGTTCTCCGTGACCTGAACTGGTTACACGCGCGTGGCCTTGTCACGTATCACCGACTGTGTCTCACCCATGCTGCCATCACGACCGGTAGTCCCGAATGCATCGCTATGTGCATCGGCCCCAGTAGAGACCACGTGTATCAGACGAGAGGCTCCTCTCAGCGCACGCTACCGAGGATACACTCTGAGTCGGGTCGCAGGCGTCTCAGCTACGGTGCTGTCCAGCAGTACAACCAGCTGCCATTCGACACAAACACTCGCCACTTCAAATCCACCCTGAGACGCTACCTACTCAGAGAACTGTATGGCTGACCTGATCAAGTATCGCGGTGTATTGTATTGGCCTGAATGTATTTTACCTCGTATGTTTTCAACCTTTGACGTGTGACGATGAAAAACCATATTCGATGGATTCGTTATGAAATATATTCTGATTCTGATTCTGATTTTCAAAAAATAGGTGCTATGCTATCTCCAAAATGGAAATTTTTCAGATTTCAGGGACCACACCATCGGATTCCTCGCAAAATTTTGGTTCAGAAAACACTAAAATTGGAGATAGGTATTTTCAAAAGTTATTTACCGTCTGTTGGAGCAATGTGCCGGGGCTGCCCGGGGATGCTGTAGACCGCTCCCAAAGCCGCGGCCCCGGCTTGGGTCAGCGCACGCTGCCCCGACTCGGCTACCTCACGTTACCGGGGCCCTGGCTTTGGGTGCGGTCTACCGCAGGTGGCTCTGACTTCGGCCAAGAAAAATGCGTCAGCTGATCATTGTCATTTCTGCCACTTTCATGTAGTGAGATGGGGTCATAACTTTAGAGACGGCTGTTTCATATCAATTATTTTACATAAAATAATATTTCAAACCATAAATTAATGTTCGACAGCCAAATTAAAGAAACAATACCAATACAGGCTTACAGTTTAAAATCGACATTGTGTTGTCTACGATTAGACAGCTGATAACTCATTCCCGTACGTCGTAACTCTATAATGACCTTTGCTTATTGTCACATGTGCGCCGCATTCGCGATTGTTGCCGACGCCTGTTTGCAGGTCAGCCCACTACAGTTGTTATATATATCGAAAAACCGATAAACTTTTAGGCGAAAAAAGCACTATTCTAGGCCCATTTTTGATTTTTTTGCGATATTTGGTAAAAACAGAAGTTTCTTATCCTAGGAAAAATAAAATGGGAAATCATTGGAAGGTGGCACACTACCTTTAATGTTATAAAATGACTTTTTGGTCGTGTTAGGAGGCAAAATATATACCGGTAGTTAGTATGATAGGATATGCCGGTCTGGAGTATCGAAATGCATGCTGTCCTTGGGTATTGTATCGTGAAGTTTAGTTCACGATGTGCGCAATTTGAAAGTTCCATGTCATTTACCCGCGTGATTTTATTTGCGATGTTTACTATGTCAAATTTGAAATCTGTGCGCATATTTATTTGGATATAATTGAAACTTTGACTTTTGTTGGAATCTTGATCAGTTCTTTGTTTGTTTTATTTATTTCATTGAAGAGCAAATTGCATCTATAGACTTTCGGCGCACTGTAGTAAGTACGATCTTCAAATGTATGTGAAATTTATTGTATAGGGAAGAGAGGTCATATTGCGCCATGTTCTTAAATGCGCCACACCTTCCTCCTGTCCAAAATTCGATTCGAATGAATGCTCGAACGTGTGCATTTACTTCACCACCAATAACTCGCTCTTATTCCGGTCCACGGGGGCAGGTGAGGTGTCTCAGCTTTCTCGCAGACCATTTTTTTTGTGATTTCCTCTATTTTCTTACGCGAAACAGTCTATTTCGACCTTTGCTAGTGTCATGGTTTATCTTAGAGATAGTGATTCAACTTAAAATCATTGTTAATTGCTCGTTTAATGGTAGTTTTGAAAGTTTATCACCACCGTGGCTTCGCTGTCCTCGCCATATTTGAAGCTCATGAAAAATGTGTTCCATTCGTAATTGCGCCCATCCTATTTGCGCCCTATTTTTCAACCCAGAGAAACAGCATCTGGTGGTTGGGACACATTTCATTGAACACTTTGATTATTAGAGCGCTCACCTTACCATTACCTTAGCCTTCACAGCATAAATGGTTAATGGGCTGACACGTTCAAATAGGCTACTTAGTTAGGTGGCAAACCGTTGTTTTTAATAGGGCGCTTTTACATGAGAGGCATGGGCGCTTTTTGATGGGGTAGTCCGTAAATGCGCCATTTGCAGGTGTGTCGGAAAACTTTTCTCTTGTTAATTTTTATGGGTGTGATACAAATTAGGAGTTGTAATTTGATGCCAAAATAACTGAGGTACAATTTGAGATATCATCAAGCATGACAGCTGGTCAACTTTAGCCGCAATAGGCCGATATCCTTAAGGTGGCGCAATATGACCTCTCTCCCCTACCTCTTAGTAATCTAAACTGTACGACCTGTGAAGCTGGACATGCATTGATTGTTATTTCTGTTTCAGGATGAAATTTTATTACAAATTATATGTCTCAGTGCGAAGTCTTGTTTTGTTGAATTAGCACTACATTTCATCTACAAGCATAACGTAATTTGATGCACCTTTGCTGTTTTTGTAAGAACTAAGAATCAAATGGACACAAGAACTAAGAAAATGAACCTGGAAGAGGAAGAAAATTACGAATCGATCAAACGACAACGAGCGAACGCAAAGCGTAAGTTTACACGAAAATGTAACGCGTTTCAGGAACTAAGTCACAATAAGGAACATATTTTGGTGATAAAGGAGAAATTTGAAGATATTCGAGAGATATATAAAGAAATTGATAAGTGTAATGATCGACTATTGCATGTTATAAATAGAACTGCTTCGCACGGTACAATGAACAATCTTCTGGATGAGGCCGACGCATATATGACAGAAATTGACTCTGTGTTAGATCAAATGAGAAGCATATATGCCGAGCAATTACCAGAAAACGGGAGTCATCGATCTTCGGAAATCCAAGTAAAACCCCCAGACTCCCCACGATTCTCAGGCAACCTTCGCGAATACTCTAGCTTTCGTCATGACTTTCTTCGTTTAACCCGCGCCCCAGTGGCGGTCTCGGCCAACTTCGCCCTAGTGGGGGGGGGGGGGGCATATGTTACCACCCACCTCTAACTCAAAAACTAAGAGGGATAGAAAGACGCGGTAAAAAGCAGTCGATAGCTCTCAATGCGTACGTTTGAAAGTATTTCGGTCATTTTTCACCTTTGAGCAATATTGGGGTCACCAGAGGTCATCAAAGGTCAAAATTTGCCAATTGTCATTATATTTTTCAGAAAACATGCCCCTATCTCAGGAACTATGGTAGCTAGAAAAACGCATGGAACAGCAAACGATAGCTTTTTAGCTCTTCTTTTGAAAAGGTCATTATCAATATTGACCTCAGGTCAACGGTTTAGCCTCCAGAGGACAAAAACTCCAAAAATAGCTGTTTTTACGAAAAGTGTTTTTCGACAATAACTTTTGACTACAAAAAGCCACGGCATTTCTATTGCCAGAATCGTGTTCCCCTCGCCGAGACGCGTCGAATGAACTATAATTTGACCTTGAAAGGTCAACTTGAAAATTTGACCTCAGGTCAAGGTCATGACCTGACCGGAAAAGGTCATGTTGCATATCAGTCGATGCGTCTCAACAAGACAAACACAATGAGACCATCCCCAGCGTTCTATCTCTTTCCAATCGCGAGTTATTGGCAAAAAACTGTTTGTAGCCTCAAGTGACCTCAGATGACCTGTCTAGAGGCTATCAGCAAAAATGACACCTTGGTCATCACGAGTGGACTAAATCATTGTGATTCTGAAATATTTGGACTGTTCCCATGCGTACACACGGATCTAAAGGCATTTTCATTTTTCTCCATTGCCTTATAATGGTAAGGTCACGCCACTGACCTGACCTTAGGTCACGGATATGAAAAATCCGAGATATACAAATTGTAGGCGCCCATAACATCATGCAATCCACCAAGTTTGAAACCTTTCTGACAAACACTGCAGGCTGGACATGATTGCAAACTTTTTTTTAGGCTTGGTCAGTTAACTTGACCTGGTGACCTGACCTGACATGACCTGGGGTCAAAAATTTCACACATTGTCCAAAATTGATGTACAAAAAGCTACCCCAAGCGGCGCGGCGCTACGCGCCGCGCTTTTTTATTTACACGCGAAAAACGCGACAGGGTGGTAACATATGCCCCCCCCACTGGGGCGAAGGTTAATGGCCAGTAAATATGGCAAGGATGCCTACGCATTACGTTCCTGCCTATTTGGTTCTGCTCTGGACACGGTTAAAGGAGTTGAGGACAATTTTGACAAGATGCTTTACCGTTTGGACAAGGCCTTCGGAGACCCCAGAAAATTTGTTGACACTGTTGTACAAGACCTTAAAATATTGAAACCCATCGCAGAAGGAGATACCAAACAGTTTATATCCATGGTGAATGTCATTGAACGGTCCTGGTTAGATCTAAAGAGGATGGGATTATCAAATGAAATGAACACGGTGACAATCGTAAGCATGATAGAAAGATTACTACCTCCTACACAAAAACGAGAATGGATTTTGAAAACAGATTCAAAGGATTTTACTTCCAAGGAAACAATATTTGAAAATCTTTTGCAATATCTTCTCCAAGAAAAACGCGTCATTGAGTAGGGTAAGGTGCCTAATTAGCGACCCTTTCCGATTTGCGACCTAACCCCTTACAGAAAAACTGGCAGGAGAAAACGGGGTAAAAACATCGTCAAAAGGTCAGCCATACTTTGGTTATCAAATTAAATTATTTTACGGTTGTCGATGTTTCTGGTAGGACGTTTCAGGTGAGTTTAAATAAAAATGACGAGTTTCTTTTCCAAAACGTGTGTGTTTGGGCCCTCTCTGATGAAAAGCGATGCACATTAGAATGATGCACCTTTTTTATTCTGAATCGACATTCCTTTTTCAATTGATTGCCGTTTTCCCATAGTGAATCGCTTAACTGTGCACAGCATGGCGGTTAAAAATGTGTCGCAACTCATATTTCCTAATTGCGCCTGACATGGTCGCAAATAGCTCAAGAAGAGAAAGAAAGGGGAAAAGTGAGAAATGAAAATGAGGTGTTGCTGAAGCTTGCAATGTGAGGCAGGGGATGTCAAATGTTGTCACCGACTGAAGGGGTGCCGAATTCAGCGCGGACCTCGAATATCATACGAGATAGCCCGCAAAATTTGGGTTTCCGCCTTCTTTTCGCCTTCGGTGCATCACGTGATCAGTTTTTACTTACGTAAATGTGCTGGATAAACGTTCCTGTTCGAGTGATTGAGTGCTTTGCGTATAGGTTACCTTTTTGAGATCATATTTCATCTTTTCAGGCGTCGCATTTTTTGTCATTTTTAATATGGGGAAATCCATAGACTTATTAGCGACCCTCCCCGGTCGCTAATCGGGAAGAGTTCCCTATTAGCGTTTTTTTGCAATGGTTTGCCAAAATGCTCACTACAAATAAGTTAGTGAATATTGGGGCAGAAAATGACTATATTTTAATAGAAAAATGAACGATCTCCCCGAAAATCAAGCCAGTAATACAGTGGCACCCACAGAGCGTGAGCAATGACGGTTCAAATTAAGGGGGTCGCTAATTAGGCACCTTACCCTACATGGAGCACGACGTGCGCATTTCTGGCAAACATCGCTACGTGAATCAAACCGTGGGTAACTCCTCTAACAATACTGAATTCACCAAGGGATTATGTCTAGAAGAAGCGAATTGTACACCTGAACGTCGAATATGGGACGAAATCGAGCGAGTGTCCAACCGTTTGGAACATCTTGCTCAAGTCGCTAATATTTCAAAGAATTTTCCTACTCAAAATGAAACCCGCTTGGAACCAAACCAATGGTGTTGGGTACATAAAACCTCTGGACACGCCATCGCTTCATGTGATCATTTTGCAAAGATGGCACATGACGAAAAATTATCGGCCATGCGAAAAGTAGGAGCATGTTTCAACTGCCTACAAACCGGACATATAGCTAAAGATTGCACAGAAAATCCTAGATGCACAGCAATCTCGTCGGGAAAGGTGTGCGGAAAACGGCATCACCCCCTTGTACATCGACAGAGCAACACAGAAAACAAGCGGATCGCAATCCACAACGCTCAAATGAATGATAATCCTGCACTTCTGGCCATAAGTACTATTCTCTGTAACGATCAACTGGTTACAGTGCTGTGGGACTCCGGATAATATTTCGCTAATTACACATTCTGCAGCAAAACGGTTAAATCTACTTGGAAGTAACACGGACTTATCCATCGTTAAAGTAGGAAATCAACCTGCCATACTCAGTAGCAAAAAGTACACTGTTCCTCTAATCGACTTGGACAAAAATGTCTGGAATATTGACGTATACGGAATGGACGAAATTACGACTGACCTGCAAAACATTGATGAAAAATACATTACCAAGTATTCTCCCGAAATTAATATCATTGACTATCGAAGACCAACGGGAAAAGTTGACATCCTTATTGGTGTTGACTGTTGCGCTATAATGCCAAATGTCGTAAGAACGGTTGATAACGCGCAACTTCTAAGAAATCAGTTTGGATATTGTATAAGGGGCACTTTCCCAGGAGCGAACGAAAGATCCGAACAAGATACGCGCACAGAAATACGCGCGAATACATTGCTCATACGCACAGACGACATCCAAACGAGTTCCCCGACCGAGAACGCTATCGAGAAGTTCTTCAAGTGTGAAAATTTAGGCATCAGTTGTCACCCACAATGCGGAGGATGTCGGTGTGGAAATTGTTCCATGGGCATGAAAGGATATACTTTGAAGGAAGAAAGGGAATTAGCTTTGATTAAGGCCGGTCTTAAATATAACGAAGAAGAACAAATATTCGAAATTGCCTATCCGATCCGTGGATAAAAGGACCAGAAAATCTTCCCAACAACATAAGAGCAGCGAAAGCGAAACTACGATCGACCGAATCACGACTCAATAAACTGGATACCGAACGACAGCGAGCATACAGAGAGCAAATGAAGGATATGGAGCGTAGAAAGGTGGCAAGGAAATTATCACAAGAGGAGGTCCACTGTTACACAGGGCCTGTCCATTATCTTCATCATCATGAAATAATAAAAGGCGACTCGTCAACAACTCCAGTTAGAATCGTGTTCAATTCTTCAGCATCATATATGGGGCATGCGTTAAACGATTATTGGGCAAAAGGACCCGATTTTGTCAACAGCCTCTATGGTATCCTGATCAGATTTAGAGAATACCCACTGGCGATAGCTACGGACATTTCAAAGATGTATAACTCGATTCGACTGTCATCAAGAGATCAGCACGTTCATCGTTATCTCTGGCGTGATCTGCAAACTGACCAAGAACCCCACCATTACGCTCTTACCGCCGTGCCTTTTGGAGACCGTCCTAGTGGCACGATCGCTATGGTGGCAATTCACACAATAGCCGACATGAACATGAAGCAATATCCAGAAGCAGCGAGAATGATCAAAGAAAATAGTTATGTCGATGACTTACTACAATCGGTCACAAATAGCAGCGATGCATTGGCTTTAGCCTCCGACGTCCAAAACATCCTTGCTAAGGGAAACTTCAACATAAAGCATTGGGTTTTCTCGGGCGACAAAGAAGAAAACGCAAGCCAAAATGTATTGATCATGAAAACAAAACGTGTGAAAATCCTAGGAATGTTTTGGGAAACGCAAGATGATAACTTCGTATTCGAAATGAGGCTAAACTTTTCCCAGAAACGAGACAAAATGGACTTTGCACAAAACGTGATGAAAAGTGATTCGGAACTGAAAATCCCTGAAACTTTGACAAGAAAGCTTTTACTCAGACAAGTCGCAATGATTTATGATCCAATTGGCCTCATTGTCCCATTTACACTGAAAGGAAAATTACTCATGAGAGAGCTGGTCACATTCAATGCTTCGCCGGAACATGGAGGACAAGGACAGAGCACCTGGGACGAGCCTGTCTCGGAAAGCTGCAGAGAAGACTGGATCCCATTTCTAATTGACATATTCAAGCTGGAGCTTTTGCGCTTTCCTAGATGCATTAAACCTCCTCATGCCATCGGACAACCGACGTTAGTCATTTTTTCGGACGCTAGCTCTCGAGCGTACGGAGCTTGCGCATACGTTCATTGGGAAATAGAAACGGGGAACCCCGGTGACTGCAAATCCTTTCTCGTATCTGCCAAGAACAAGATCGCTCCAACGCGTCAATTGAGCATTCCCCGCCTCGAACTATGCGCCGCCGTTTTGGGCTGCCGGCTTTGCGAAACAATACAAAAGGAGATGACTTATCAATTCGCCGAAACTGTATATATTGTAGATTCAATCATTGTTAGATCCCAAATACAGAAGGAATCGTACGGTTTTGGGACATTTGTAGCTACCCGGATAGCTGAGATCCAAGAGAAAACGTCTCCGTCTCAATGGTGGTGGACAAACGGCAGCAATAATCCCGCAGATATGGTGACGAGACCTGCAAGACCAGAAGAATTGGATACAGGAACTATTTGGCAAAACGGGCCTTCCTTTTTAGAAGGCGTTAAAGAAACGTGGCCAATAAGTCAGAAACCCTACGAGGACGACCTTCCAGATCGCGTAGCAGTCAATATGACTCTCCTGGCAAACTATTCCAGTCGTGACATTTGTAATGACTTGCGGATTGACGACTTCAGTAATTACGACAAACTTCTTAGAGTTACGGCCAGACTTCTAAGGGCTACAGAAGAAAGGACACTTAGCGTCATTGGTCTACCCCCAGAAGCAGATCAAATCGAAAAGGCCGAAACATTTTGGATCAAACTCGTCCAACAGGAATTTTCTCGAAACTGGGAAATACGGTTCAAAAGATTAGGACCGAGTATCACTGATCAAGGCATACTTACAGTCGGGAAACGCATTTCCAAGTGGCTGAAGCAGAACTGGAACCAAGACTGTTTTGTACTTCTACCGAACAACCACCCCTTCACAACCTTATTGATACAGAAGCTACACAAACAAAATCACGGTGGTGTTGAAACTACTTTCGCTCGCCTACAGACAAAATTCTGGGTGCCCGGAGCCCGACGAATCATCAAGAAGATTAAAAAACAATGCGTCATCTGCAGAAAGTTACTTGGTCAAACCCATGGTCCGGTAATGGGTCAACTTACTCCTGAAAGGCTGCAGCCGTCTCCTCCATTCTACAACACAGCCTTGGACATGTTCGGACCATTTCTTATCAGAGACACGATCAAGCGTCGAACAAAGGCAAAAGTCTGTGGCGTAGGGGAGAGTGGGGAAAGATGCCCAGGGTTTGACTATGTCATATATTATTCGAAAATGACGATCGGAAAGCCAAAACTTGGAGTTTCAACGGAAGCCGACATCATTTTTCTCCAATAATATCACACTTTCGTGCCTGAAATATTATAACTTTTTTTGCTATTCAGCATTTTCCTGAAGAAGTGAAAGGGGGCATCTTACCCCACAGGGTGGAAAAGACGCCCCCTGGCGTTGGGTAAGATGCCCCCCTGCACTATAAGTGACATAAATAGGCACGTGAATCGCCTGAACGAATCAGTAGTCCCTTCGAGCCTGCAGTAGACACCAAACGTCATCGTAAGGGCCCTCAAAAGTAGTCGTAAGGGGCTTCAGAGGTCATCGTTAGGGCCATCATAGTCCAGCGTGGCCAAACAAGCCTCCGTGGTGGCGTTCGGAGACCACTGTGGGGCCCTTATAGGTCTTCAAGATGCTTGAGGGCCCTCGAGCCCATCGTGGGGACCTCAGATTCCAGCGCGGCCCGTGGAGCCAACGTGGGAGCCCTCAAAGGATGTCGTGAGGGGCCCTGGAACCAATAATGGGGCCCACAGAGGCCGTCGTGAGGGCTCTCAGAGTCAGATGCCGCCCAAAAAGTCGCTGTGTGGGCCGAGAGACCGGCATGGGGAGCACTCGACCGTACCGGACTCTCAATAGTCCCAGATCGGCTTTTGTCTCTCATCACAAGTATGTAATAAATGATTTGACGGGCTGCTTGAAGGACAGCCTACTGATTTAGGGGGGCGTCTTTCCCCATCAGGACAGGGGGCATCTTACCCCAAGGTACCGAAGTAACATTAACTCAGCACAATTTGTTAGCCATAAAACTACACCCTGAAACCAACTGTTTGGGACACAGTACACGCATGTTAATGTATCACGACTATAGCAAGGGACGCAAAAATCATCTACCTTCTTTGATATTTACAATGTTTTGACGCCAAAATATTTTTTGAAAACAGCAAATAAAAAACATGCAATCACCAGCCAGCCGTTGCCCAACTGAGCTTCGCAAATTTTTGTGCAGTTAACAAGGCAGGCTTCCGCTTTACGCTAATAACATTAATTTCCAGGTCCGATTCTTTGTTTCCCCGCTAGAGGGGGTGGGGCGTCTTTCCCACCCTGGGCATCTTACCCCACTCTCCCCTATTATTTACCTGCCTGGCTTCCAGAGCAGTATACATAGACTTGGTTTCAGGATATAGCACGCAGGATTTTCTACTGACGTTCCGTCGGTTCGTCACTCTTCGCGGCTATCCAGCTACATTATACTCGGACGCTGGGTCTCAACTAGTGGCCGCCAGCAAAGAGCTACGCGACATGATACACAAGTGGGATTTAGACGATTTGTCCAATGCAGGAGCGAATCATGGCCTCAAGTGGACTTTCACAAAATCTTCGGATGCGCCGTGGCAGAATGGCTGTAGCGAATCTCTCATACGTCTGATCAAGCGGGCCATCACCATCGCTATTGGAGACAGCGTTTTGACCTTCGGTGAATTACAGACGATTCTGTTTGAAGCAGCAAATTTATTGAACGAACGACCGATCGGCAGAAAGCCCGGCGCTGACCCCACAGCCGGCGTCTACCTATCCCCCAACGACTAGCTGCTCGGACGAACTCAAATCGCCCCGCCACAGGGAAGGTGGGCCGACAATTCGCGACTAGCTGAACGATTCCTATTTCTTCAGCGAATTGTCTCTTCGTTTTGGGAAAAATGGTATCGTGACTATTTCAGCACATTGATAACTCGGCAGAAGTGGCATAAGAAACTGCGCAATCTTCGACCGGGAAATATAGTGCTTGTCCAAGAGAACAAGCCCCTACGCGGCAAGTGGAAATTGGCCGAAGTTGTGGACGTCGAGCCGAGCAGTGACGGCAACGTTCGAGACGTCACTCTACGCTACAAGACCCAGACTGAGGGACGCACTTACACAGGGCAACCGGATATAGTTATCAAGAGGTCCGTGCATCGTCTCGTTCTACTGATCGAGGCCGACTCATGAGCGGGTGGGGGAGTGTATCGTGAAGTTTAGTTCACGATGTGCGCAATTTGAAAGTTCCATGTCATTTACCCGCGTGATTTTATTTGCGATGTTTACTATGTCAAATTTGAAATCTGTGCGCATATTTATTTGGATATAATTGAAACTTTGACTTTTGTTGGAATCTTGATCAGTTCTTGATCAGAATCACGAACCTGAAAAAGAAACAAGGCTAATGTGTCAGTATAAAGACATTTGTGACGTCGCAACATATGCAAAGAAATGAATAATGGCAACAGCAAGCAACAACATATTGTTTGGTAATATACATATACGAATTGAGATTCATTCATCTGACATACTATGTACAGTCAGGGCCTCCTCTAACATACCCACTGGGTGGGCAAATGCCTACCCAGTCACCACAATTGCCCACCCAGTGGCGTCGATTTGCCCACCCAGAAGCAAATGCAAAAATAAAGGTCCGGTCAGACGTCCGGTAGGAACTACCACTTCGGTTTCCCGGGAAAAAAAAACTTGCTAGCAGCCAGTGCCCCAGCCCCCAATCACTGCAGTGCAAGTTATTTTTTACAATGGATGCATCTGAATGCAGGGGCGGTAGCAGACTTGGCGTTTGGGGGTGGGGGCAACTTGGCAACTTTGCCAACTCTCGGAGGGGGGGGGTGGTGCTAGCTTACAGGGGCCCATGGCCATAGCGGCCTCAAAGGCCAGTATGGAACCCCAGAGGCCGATGTGGGCTCTCAGAGGCCAGTGCGTGACGCCTAAAGGTGTAAGCCATGGGTCCCCAGCCAGACAACAAAATAGGGACATCAGAGACCTTATAGACTGATTGGGGACTAAATGGGGCCTCAATTTGGAGCCATCAGTGAGTACAGGGCCTGAAAATGGCAGTTTGAGGCCATCAGAGGCCGACTTAGGCTCTCAAAGGCTAATGCGGGTCCTTGAGGCAAGGATGGGACCCTCAGGGGTCAGTGTGGCAACCTAAAAGACAGGCTTGGGCTGGTGTTGGACCCCAGAGTCCAGAAAAGGCCAAGTTGAGCCCTCAGAGCCGATGCAGGTCCTTAACCCGGCAGTTGCTGGGGTATTTCGCCACCCACCGTTTGCTGGGGGGGGGGGGGGGGGCGTTAAACGCCCTCAGCCGATAACTCGAGAACCAATAGGCACAGCGAAACGAACGAGGCGGCAAACGAAAGAACGCGACGAGACGCTTCAGATGAGTACTTTAAAGTTGAATTTTGAGGTCACAGGTCGGGTCAAGGTCACGTCAAACACCTGAAATCGGACTTTCAGTAGCATGGACTTCAGGACTTCACAATGGGCGCCTCCCGTCATAAACTCTGTCAAAACGGTGCACAATCCATCATATAAGGCCTACAAGAGTGTCAGCTCCATGTAGGGGGCAGTCAAGCATAGGTCAGGGTCAAGGTCAAGTCAACCGGGTAGACACATATCCCCGAAAATCAAAACTGATATTCGCAGCCTGTGACACATGCTTTATGGGTAATTTGGGGCGTAGAACACGATGGTGACATTCATTTTATCATATGTGTACGTGTTTGGGTCAAAAAGTTCAAATTAAGAAATGCATGTATCATGGTCGTGAAGTAGTCATGAGAAATTGCCAAGATTCAGTTCAAGATTTTGGAAAATGCGAACGATAATCAATAATCGAAGATAGCCATTTGATTGTTCATGGTATTGGCAGTCTAATGGCGTTTACGGCATGTCTGTATGTCTATTCTGTGATTTTATATGATTTTTTGAACATATAACGTGTTTGGTCGAAAACCAAGAAATCATGAAGTCACTGAAACCTCGATATCTCAAAAATTTTCCAGCCGATTTTTTTTTTGAAATTTTGTCACAATAAACGTCAAACAATTCCCTAGAGGCACCCAAAATTTGGCGTGCCTGCGGCGCGCCGTTTTTTTTTTTTTTTGCTATGGCCCTGCGAAAAAAGTGGGGGCGTTTAACGCCCCCCCTTCAACTCGGGGGTAACCCTCGCCCGTATAGGGGGAGTCGAACGGACCCCCCTCGATTTTTTGCGAATAACTCGCGACCTGTGACCTCTTTTCCGTGACCATGTTTGGCCGAAATCGCGATTCGGCGTATGTCGGCTCGCATTAGCCGCGCGTTTGAAAGCTTTTCGTGATTTCAAATGTTCAAACATGTGATTTGATGTTGCTCCCATACATAAGGGTGGGTGTCAAGGTCACCTGAAGGTCAGGTCACGTCATTGACCTTTGGTGACCTCGGGTGGCCTCGGTTCACTTTTTGGAGTTTTTCATGTTCTAGGCTAGTTTTTTAGCTGAATTCGAATTTAGCAACCATTTGAACATTTACGAAGTAGGTTTGGTGCCTTCGTAACATGTTACGAAGCTGTCAGAGGCGGTTGACACGTAATACGAATACCCGTCACAACCCCTACCGGTTGACCTGACCTGACCTGACCCGACCTGGTCTAAATGCTTAAAACATCATCTCTGATCAAAACTAACACGATATTCGTGATCAGCACCCCGGAAAACCACATAGCAGCCACACTTTACGACTTTCTAACAGGTCCCGATTTTCCCGGTTTTCGGGTCATTGACCTGACCTGGAAGGTCACCCGATGACCTAGGACCTATTGGGTATCATCGGCTTCCTCTCGTCACGGGCAGCACGCTTGTTTTTTTCCGCGAAGCTCTAGCTCGATCAGGGGCGAAACGGCAAGGGAGGTCCAACGCCCCCCCCCCCCTATACGAGTACCTACGTTCGCGGCTGGAAAAACACCAATACAGGGGATGGTTAAAGGCCGGCATCGGGTCTTCAGAATCCAGTGCGGGGCCCTCAGAGGCTAATATGGGCCTTTACAGGCCAGCATGGGGCCTCAGAGGTCAGTGTGGGACCCTCAAAGACCGGCATGGGCCAGCAGGGTAGCGCGCTACAAGGCCAAGGATGTATTACAAGTAGATTAAGGTCAATAAAAGCCGTATTTAGATCAAGAGGACGCGCCAAGAGTAAGCTGACCTTGCCTCCTGAAAAGAGGCAGCGAGCATCACCTACCTATTTGATTTCTGGTTCAAGGAGCAATCATAGTAAGTTTAACTCTGCACTTTTGCAGTCTTCTTAAAATTTTAAATGTATGTAGACTAGAGATGTCAATCGGATACCAACTTTTTGGTATACCGATACCAAACTGATACCAACTTGGTATTTGGTATTTTGATCCTAATGTTGTTGGTACTTTGTTGGTATTACGAATCCGGCTAATGTATAAGAGGATACGAATTCGGTAAAAAGTTGGTATTTCCCTCATGTTCCCAAGTTGGTTTGGTTTCGGTATTTTTCATGGTTTTGGTTGGCATTTGGTTTGGTATCGGTATCCTGATTTTCCGTTATTGATATCACTAATGTAAACAATAGGCATACCTATAAGGTGAAATACACACGAAATACCATATCACACACGACAAACGTTAAACTATAAATGGCACAGTTGGTTGACTGTGAAAGTGACATAGGCCTTAACCCGCCCCCCCCCCCCCCAGTCGCAGGTGAAAATGGTTGCACCCCAAAACAAGTGACTGGATCTGCCCTTGGGCAGGGGAGTGGCGAAAAATTTTGCCCACCCAGTGAAAAATCCTTAGAGGAGGCCCTGTGTACAGTGGATGCTTGTATATACAATGCAGATGTAGCGCTACTAGATATGAAAGGGCAATTGCTTGTGTACTCCAGTACACCTTCAGCGTTTCGCTGGATATATAGGCGCGATGGATATCATTATCAACCTTCTTAGCGCAGCAACTTTCATTAGATCTCAGTCTCCATGTAGCCTTCAGCATTTCGCTGGTATATAGGCGCGAGGGATATACAATCAACCTTCTTAGCGCAACAACTTATCATGGGATCTCATGTCTCCATGTAACCTTCAGCATTTCGCTGTTATAGAGGCGCGAGGGATATATAATCAACCTTCGTAGCGCAACAACTTTCATGGGATCTCAGTCACCATGTAGCCTTCAGTTGGCTTCTCGATTGCCATAGCGGTCTGGAGGGCGTATATTTGTGCGAGGCCTGAGGTTATACCGCAGGTGATGCGCCTGGGGAACCTGACGGCGGTCTGCTTGATAAATACGCCAGTCCTCCTCCAGCCGGGCAATGTCACACTGGTCGAACACGTTCTCTTCAGAAGGAGCCTCCAACGTCCCTGGCTTTGCCGGCAGTGTAACGGGCGGGCGCGCACCGTTGTGGCTGCTCAGTGCTCTGTGAGGCATTGCGCACGGAACGAATGGTAGAGTCATTGCTGAGAGACTGTGTGTCGACGCAGGTGTTGATTGGATCGTCTTCCAAGTTTTGAAGACGATCGATTTTAGGGTGCTCTTTCCAAAATATGTGAGCACTTTGGTTTATGTGAAAACGACAGGAGTCTACGTACTTTTTGATATAGGAGTATATGTTCCTCCAGTAAAATTGAATGCTAATTTTGGAAAGAATGTTTCTGAATAACTTTTGTCCTGACGAAAAAGTGTCATGGACTTTCTCAAGCATCAGTTTTTTCATTGAATTTGGAACTACAAGTTGATTCATAAACTGACGAATCTTGGAATTTTGTTTGGCTACATGGTAAAGTAGGCCATCTGTACCTAAGAAAAATTTGGAAAGAGATTCACTCAGCTTCAGATCAGGGCCTATAGCTTTCGGTTTCACGAGGCGATCAATGATTGGCATCAAATCTGGGTCTTTTCGCTGTTCAGCTTTGATTTTCTCTTTTGTACATCCTGCGGTTTCCGCAGAGACATGGCCAAGAAAGTCTGCTTTGTTTTGTGTATCTAATTCGGCAGTAGACGAATGATCAGTTGTAACATTCAAAATACCTGGTAGATAAGTGACATCAAAATCATACTCTGATAGTTTCACTAACCATTTCTTTAAACGACCGCTAAGATGAGTTGACTTAAAAATACATTTTAATGGTGAATGATCTGTCATGACATGAGTGTCATGACCTAAAAGATAAGATCGCAAATGATCAAAAGACCATGAAATTGCAAGGCATTTCTTTTCTGAAGTAGAATAACCCGCGCCCTGCTGGGGGTCCTGGATTTCCACGCCCTGCTGGGGGGGGGGGGTGTTTGAACACCCCCCTTGTAACTCGGCTCCTGGGCCACGTAGCGATACGCGGAAGGCGGCGTTCGAAAGAGCGTAAAAAATAATGACGAAATCACTTCGGTCAATTTTATGGTCAGGTCAAAGGTCAGGTCACCAGAGGTCATTGAAGGCAAAATTTCGCCGATTTCCAGGTCGAATGTCGAAAATTTCCAAGAAGCCAACGCATAACTCGGGAACCAATAGAGCTACAGCGCCGCAGAAAAGCGCAATCGATAGCCCTATTAACGCCCTTTCTGAGTAATTCTCTCAGATTTGACCTAACGTCAACGATTTTGCCTGCAGGGGGCAAAAACTGCAAAAATAGCCGATTTTTTCGAAAACAGTTTTTCTGCAATAACTTTTGACCCAAGCCTTGTAGGAGCTTACTTTTACCGGCATCGTGTTCCTCTCGTCAAGACGCATCGAATGAACAATAACTTAACCTTGAAAGGTCAACTTGAAAATTTGACCTCAGGTCAAGGTCATGACCTGACCGGGAAGGGTCATGTTGCATATCAGTCGATTCGTATCGTCGAGCTGAACACATCTAAGGCGTTTTCATCGCTCTAGCATGCCTCTATCAAAAGTTATTTGCGAAAAACTGTTAGATACCATTCGTGACCTAAGATGACCTCAGGGCATAAACAAGGGTCACGGACACCATTTTCAAGTTCAGTGTGTCTAAACCACTTGTAATTCGGTGTTTGGGAGTGTTTATAATGTCTTTCATCCAAAAGAGGCGCATTTCAATTTTCTCCCATTG
Organism: Amphibalanus amphitrite; assembly: GCF_019059575.1. Classification (NCBI taxonomy): domain Eukaryota; kingdom Metazoa; phylum Arthropoda; class Thecostraca; order Balanomorpha; family Balanidae; genus Amphibalanus; species Amphibalanus amphitrite. The sequence continues at coordinate 99,324 of NW_024882883.1, forward strand.
ACTTATAATGCGCAGGTCGCAAAATTGACCTGACCTTAGGTAATCGATATCAAAATTCTGAGATATACATTTTGTACATGCTATTGCTCTTAGCAATCGCTGAAAGTTTCAAAGCGATCGGTCACTCGGTGTAGCTATGACAGACATTGAAAGTTTTTATGAGGTGAGGTCACTTCAAGTGACCTGGTGACCTGACCTTGAATGACCTTGGTCTGAAATTTTCACAACATGTGTAGAATTGATGTATGATAATAAGGTGTACCAAAAACGGCGGCGCGGAGAAAATTCGCGAAAAACCACAAGGGGGGGTGTTCAAACACCCCCCCCCCCCCCCAGCAGGGCGCGGGATAATTTCTTTCAGCTTTGCTAAGCTGTCAACTAATAAAAGCAATTGGGTGAAATTCATCACCATATTTCTGTTCAAGTACGCCACTAATGGCGAAATCACTTGTATGTGTAAATAGGTAGAAGTCTTTTTCGAAATTTGGAAATTTTAATAAAGCGCATTTTCGTAGTGACCTTTTTATTGATGAGAATGCTTTTTCGCACTCTTTTGAACAAATAAAATCAACATTTTTCTTTGTCAAATGAATTAACGGAGCAGTAAGCTCAGCCAATTTTGGAATGTGTCTGCGATAATAGTTCGCAAACCGAAGAAAAATACGAACATCTTTCGCTGTTTCTGGTACAGGAAAATCTTGCACCGCTTGTAATTTGGATACATCTGGACGAATTCCATGTTTGTCAAGTATGAAACCCAGTTACTTCACCTGATATTTCATAAATTCACACTTTTCGGGGTTGATCACAAGATGAATTTCTTCTAAACGAGAACATATGTTGTCGAGTTTTTCTAAATGCTCGTCGTACGTTTTGCTAGCGATAAGAATATTGTCAACATATAAAAATGCATCTATGCCTTGTAGACTACTGAGTGCAATTTGCAACCCTCTGTTGAGAACGGAGGAACTTGAACGAAGACCCATTGGTTTATCGTTCATATGATATTTATCGTCATGATTTGCAAAATCCGTAGAATGATTTGAAGATTCATTCAAAGAAATTTGGTGGAATGTACTAAGCAAATCCAGGGTAGAGAAAACTTCACAGTCAGAAAGTTGATCTTTGACCTGTGATGTAAATGAACGAGAAAACTTGTCATTCTTGATTTTGGAGTTGAGAAGTCGCAAATCTGAAACGAGGCGATAATCACCATTTGATTTCTTGATAAGAATGATTGGAGAGTTATATGGTGAAACTAATGGTTTGATAACTTTGGCTGTTACCATGGGTTTTATATTTTCCTTAGTTATCTCCCGATGAGCAAATGGGAGACACTAGGGTTACCCGCGTGCTCCGCAACGCGAAGAAGGATTATTTTTGACCCGTGGGTATTGAGTTGGTCTGTGTCGATTTGGTTGGCATCCATTTCGTTCGATTGCTTTTCGACGGCCAAGCATTTTGTAATAAAACAAAAAAGATACATCGCATCGAGGTGCCCGTGTCGTATTATCATGCGTTCTACTTAAGAATGATTCGGAAACTGGGCCCAATCTCACCAAGTGCGGTAAACTCATTTTGCGGTAAACTACCCCAAAACGAATCTCACCACTGCCGTAATTTTTGAAGTTACCGCATCGAAATAACCCCATGGGATAGCTTCGGTTTTACCGCAAATTCTTCATGTGCGCAGCTGCTCACGGCCCGAAAGCAAGTAAACAAACCAAACAATCAGCTGATTGCCCCCAAATGTCGGACCAAAATTACCGCAGACATTTGTGCCGTAATATCTAAATTTTATACCAATTGTGAGCAAGGATCAACAATGGGGTTGGGAACTCGATTTTTTAAGAATGCATGAAAATGATCAAACTATTTTCACAGAATTTATGGTGCATACCATTGCCTCATAAAATCAATAAGCTGAGAGAAATGGGGGAAGAAAGATAGGAAACTTGTTTTGAAAAGTTCTTGAAAAAAGATGCTCTTGATGCTGTTACGTCACATGTCACCTTCTGCGGTTGACAAATAATGGCGCATCTGGCGCACCACAGATTACGTGTTATATCAATGGGTGAAAGATGTTGTTTGCTTCACTCTGCCATTCACGCTGTTTTTAACTTTAAATTATGCTAAAACATTTACGGATGAAATGTTCAGTGTCAAAAATTGATGTGTCTGCCGTGTACTATATTCCCACTTAACATGAGCGCGTGATAAACATTTTATGTACCTCGAATTTTCAAATGATAAAGATGATGAATCGGAGGATGCTGAAAAGCAAAAGCTCATTCCAATATTTGGACTACTTTACGATTAAAATGTTTACATTCCTGTCATCTTATTGATCATTTATTTGTTCTTTTTTATGAAAATAACTTAAGGCGTTGAGAACCGAGGTAATTTCTATCTACCGTGCCTTAACTTACCAGCAACAGCAATCTATCTACGCCCTACGGTGGCAAGGGAGACTGTGAAAGAAGCGTAAGATGGATTCTAAACAATTCTTTTGTGATATACTGAAGGGCAAAGTGCAGAGAAGAGCGTACAAGTCCTGTTTTGTGCCAGGCTGTTGCAGTAGCACTTATGAAACTCCGAAAACGATCTTCGTTCATGTCCCGAACAACATTACCCTGAGGAGATGATCGTCTGCAATAGCAGGAAGAGCTGATGCAAGTACTTTGAAATCCACTATCAAGTCGGTGCTATTGTTGTAATGATCACTGTGAGGTGAGATATTTTGTGCAAGGGCTGAGTGTAATGCCCAGGAAATGACCTCCATTCGCCCCCTGACCTGACCGGTCAGGGTTATAAAATTTGAGTGGATGGCGGTCCGTTTGGGGTTCAGATGTCAATTGTATTTTGTTACTGTCAAACAATACATGTTATGCTGGCAGCGAATGTGTGTAACGTCGTTTTTCGAAGCAGAAGTTAGAACTGTAACGGCAGAGTGCTTGCTGGTCTCATCGTAAGTATTGTAAGTGTTGTAAGCAAAAGCATTGTCAATATTGTAAGTATTGTGAGCATTGATGTATGGTAGATATCACCTCACATGATCTCGGCTCAGATAACCCTCTCCGGTGTCCCTGTCAGTAAATGGCACCTGGATCATTACAGATAAGATAATTTGTCATAATTCTTAAAGAATTGGGTAGTTTTGACTCGTTTACTCGAGGTGCAGGTCGCATTTCAATACTTTTTTCCATAGGCTTGCAATGTAAAGGTCACGACTCTGACCTAACCTCAGGTCACAGATCAAAAATTCTGAGATATACAAACGACACATACTGCAGGTACTGTTTTGAAGACATGATGAGAGGAAATAACTTCGTGAAAAACTCAAGCTCTGACGTGTTTGCAAACTTTTCTGAGGTGGGGTCAACAAACCCGCTCTGGTTACCTGACCTGACCTGACCTGACCCGGCTTTTTTTTGCTGAGATGTGCGCAATGAGCATTTAGGAAAAGTCACCAAATATGAGCTGAATGTCTCGCGGCGTTTGGCAATTGTACAAGAAAATCCTGAAAGGTCTCCCCGTCCGAAATAGGGTTAATGTGTATATGAAGAGTTGCAGATGCCAAACATACCCAGATCTAAGACTGCAGTTCCCAGCGCCGCTGCAACGTTTTTAAAACAAACATACATAGGACATACAAACATGTACATAGGATACATAGGATACATAGGATGACAGGCGAATAACCGCTCACGCAAGGAGCGGAGCTCCGCCCCGTCCAAAGTGGCCAACAAAGCAGAGACAGAGGCAGCATCACATCTTCCATCAAAGAACTGGTTTCTGGCTTGGAAGATGAGCTCCATCTTTGCATCCGAGTCGGTGCTGTCAGGAATCAGCTGGTCTAATGGAGTGAGAGTAGTGAGACGACTAGCTATTGTATCAGAGATGCCTGGTCTTCGTAGCATTTGCACCGATTCTTCTCGATCGGACTCTGAATTCTGTTCCTCCTGCGTATTACTTGAGGCATTGCTATGTAGCTAAGTCTTTGGCAGAGTTTCATTATCCATGCTTTGCAAACAGTGCCATAACAACACAGTTAATTAATCACCAAGCTTCTTTGCAAGTTCCAATACAGTTGAATCGCACGCGATTTGAGTGCAAAAATCAAGAAAAGTGCCAACTTGTTCTGGTAAAATATTTTGAATATTGACCTTAAAAAATGAGTAATTTCCAGATAAAATCAGCTGCCGGACATTGGTCACGTGACCACATTTTCCGTGTGACCTTGAGTTGGCACCAGATTTTGTCGACAGACGTGGCGCAGCTTATTTTACTGCATTATTTTAGATACTAAATATTTAGGCGTGTGGTGGTAAATGATACCGTGCAAATAATATTGAATCATCGGTGACATAGTTACCATTGATACTTGAATAGCATCAATAAAATGCAATTAATCTATTATTACTCTTCCATTGATTTTATTGTGTTTGCAGGCATAGGTAGAAACTGAAAAGCTGAGCTTGCAGCTTACAGTTGTTCTATACAGTAGCGGCGGAACACCTTCAGGCTTCAATTAAGGGGGGGGGGCACTGCCGACTTTCGGTCCGATTCTTTCCATGCAACGCCCATAGGGCTAATGTTAAAATGCCAAAATTATAGGGGGCACGGTGCCCCGGTGCCCTCCCCGTTCCGCCGCCTATGGTTCTATAACTCTTAACCCTCGCCCGCACATGCCATTTTCCCATCCTAGAACGCACATGGGGGGGGGGGTGGTTGCCACCCCCCGCGCCATTTCGTTCCTGTTGGAGATAGAGCTTAGCGGTAAAGACAAAAAAGATTCTTTGGGAAGAGACAAATCCAATGATACCCAGTTTTACCTTCTCAGGTCAGTCATTGACCTTCCAGGTCAGGTCAAACTAAAAAATGTTGCTATTTTGGGTCACCGTTGGATATCAAGTGCGCCGCTTACCATATACCGATGACGATGCTGTTTTCTGGTGCCAAGCCAGCTAGAACCTCTTTGTCACACTACCCGACCAGATTTTTGCTGCTGAGGTCATGTCAGGTCAAGTTAGGTCAAGGTCAATTATATGTGTTTGTATGTCTGTGTGTGTCTGTGTGTGTACTGATGTGTGCACCGATTGTTTTTATGTCCATATTACATGAAATCATGATCTGAGAAGCTTTTACCAAAAATGCAGTCAAAAAACTTCACAAAAAGTAATTTCCGCTTACCTAAAACGCAATTATCTTAAATGACCTAGGTTGACCTTGACCTTGACCTTGACATCTGTACATCGTCGAACAACATGTTCCATGATAGTTGGGAGGTAAGACTGGCAAAAAAGGCCGAAATCAAGGTGTCAAAAGGTGTCAAAACGAGCATGTGTAACGTGACGGGACCGGGGACGCAGCGATTGATGCACGGTTTAAAAGTCTCAGGTCAACTGATGCCCTCTGAGGGTCAGGTCAAGTGCCCCGAGGGCCAAAATACGATTTCGGGTTTTGAAAAATAACTTTGTCAAAAAAACGGCGCATAGTCGCTATTTTAGTACCATCATGTTTGTCATGCTCCGGTGCGTCAAAATGGTACACTTTTGTTTGGGTGGGGTCAACATAAGGTGTTCACATCAGATCAAAGCCAGGTCAGAGGCACTCAGGTCACGAACTTGGTCGGAAGAGGTTATATCGCATATCATTCGATTCGGTAGGTCTTCCCGAGTCTATTGGCGACTTTTCCGACTTGCCAGCTCAATTTTATCAGGAGTTATTGACGAAAAAACTTGTGACATTTGTGACGTCATGAATGACGTCACGCGAGGTTAAAGATGCAAAAGTGAAGCATTGGACATTGCAAGAATTGCATGAAATTGCGATTCCATGTGCTTGAGCTAGGTTTAGATCATTCTCGGCGTCAAAATTACAGTTTCATATTTTCCCCATTGACTTGTAATGGTGACGTCGCGCGATCGGCCTGACCTCATGTGACCTCTAGGAGAAATCTGAGACATACAAGTTTTGAAACTCCTAGAGGATACTAGGTCCTGTAAGTATCATCTCGCTGTGACAGCTCCTCTGGCACCGAGGGCATTGCGAAGTTTCGGTATTTTGGGACTATTGCAGAGGTTCACGTGTGACGTCATAAGTCAGTGACCTGACCTGAGACGGAAATGCAATTGGTTTCCAAAGATGCGTATGGAAGCAAAGATAAGGTGTGCCAAATAGCAGCCCTCTAGCTGTAAGGTGTTTTGAGCTATCGCCAAAAGTCGTGAGTGGAGCGCTACTGACTCCTCCGGTCGGCCGCCGGGGGTAAGGAGGCGTGCAGGGTATCGGAAAACCACCTGGTACTTTGCGAATTTTGCCAATAAAAATACGTTTCTTATGCCAACTTGTAGCCAAAAGACTACTGAATCTCAAACCAGTCGTATCCTTGCACTAAATGGCTTGGTTTAGACACGATAGGTCTGAAAAGAAAAGGTCCCATGTATTCTCTATGGGCGCCGCGAGGCCGTTGGCACCAGAGTTTCGGGAAGTGCCCTCGCCACAACCGCACGTGCAGATTTGGTCACGTGACCAAGCGCATTTGCCGCCACTGTATTTATATACACTGTGGATAAAATAACAGCTAAATCAGTTTTCGCTTGCCAATAAAACTCACAGATATTGAAGCTCCATTATTAAAGGAACATTTTAGTATATGCCATTCTTGATAAAACTTCTTAGCCACGCAATACCAGCGCAAAATAAAGAGACACTGAAAACACGACCAATCACTCCGATTTACCATAGGAAAATACATAGAAAATGTATGTCTCAACTGCGCCAAATATACAGACAGTTATATACCTACATGTGACGTCATGATTAGCCCGACCAATCAGAAGCAAGTTGTTTTCAGCCACAAATAATTAATTTCTGAACTAACTAGGCATTTTTTTAACAAAGTGATTTTAAATTAAATCATTAAAAATTCTGAGCTTTTTTATTTTACCAAAACATACAGAGCATGCAGATAGGTCCCAACCCTATTAACCCGCGCCCTGGTGGGGTCTGTTTATAACGCGACCTGGTGGGGGGGGGGGCTATTTTTTGCCCCCCCTCGTATCTCCGAAAATACTGGACGGATCTGCAAAATTCAAACGGCGTTCGAAAGGCCTGTCAAATTTGTCGAAGGAAACCAAATTTCATTGACCTCGGGGTCACCGATGACGTCACAGGTCAGGTCAAAGATGAAATGTTTCACCGTTCACGGGGCTTCTAGGGAATGCGCTATAACACCGAGGAAAACGCATTTTGTCGAGAATCAGCGGTAGGGCGTCAGTTGCCTAGTAGATATGTTGCTATTAGAGGTCACTGGCAATACCAGGTCAGGTCACAGGTCAGGTTACCAAGGGTCACAGGTCAGGTCACATGAGCCCAACTTTACTAAGGTTGTGTGATACATGTTTTATGGCCAATTTTTCATTTCCAACTCAATGGTGTTGGTTATAAGACTATCAGGTACGGCTTAGGTCAGTTTCTGGTGAAGTTCAGGTCAAGGTCAGGTCAAGGTCAGGCCAAAAAAGGTCAAATTTTAAAGTTGATAGTTTTGCATAAAATGGGTATTGATTCGATGCAGCTCGTCACGGGGAGTCTAATGGTGGTCTTTGTTTTGCGCTACGGGGTCTAGAATTGCTAAAAAATGAGTTTGAAAATTTGACGTCATCAATTTTGAACAGTTTTTTTCGCTATAACTTCGCCAAAAAAAGAGGTATCAATCTCAAATTTGGTATGTGGATGGAAGGCGGTAAGGACTATCACATATATTCCGGTTTTTGCGAAATTCAAAAAACTTTTTGGATTTTTCGTTTATTATATCCAAAAAATCTATTTTTTGATTTTTGGGGGTCAAAATCCAAAAATTTCAAAAACACGAGATAGCAGTTTTGTAGCCCTGTCCAATCTACAGCTTTTATGTCTTTATCATTTTTCTGTATTTGCAAAGCTATAGGCCTGGCAGCTCTTCCCGCGAAACCCTTTTTTGGGTCGAAAACGGCAGAACATGACGTCACTCTGACGTCATTTCCGGCCAACCTATCATAGCCTTTGGAAAATTGTTTGGTCACAATGTGTAAAATTGATGTCCGGGAGGGTACTGAAAGTTTGGTGGCGATCGGCGCAGCGGTTCTGGAGATATATCGAAAAGTCAGGAGGGGGGGGGCAAAAAATAGCCCCCCCCCCCACCAGGGCGCGGGTTAAAGATGTAATAAGAACTTTATAAGAAAGAAAAGAAATAAGTTTCTTTTTTAAGATTATTTTTTGTTGCAGCCTGCGCCACCTATGCTTCCTATTTGCAGTACCCAAAACAGCATGTAGATGTCGCCCGTGAGTCTTGGAAACTGAGGTGCCGCTTGGAAAGAAGAAACACGCTATCGTTGCCATGGCGACAAAACAATTGCGTTCTTTATATCGCGCCGGCGTGATCAGCAGCTTTTCCACCAATCCGAAGCGTCGACAAATGGGGTTCTTTTGCAGGATTTGCAAAAACTGCGGTAAATTACAGCATGGGGTCGTTTGGGTTGGTGAGACTGGATTATTTGCTTGGGGTTATTTCGGTGCGGTAACTTACCGCTACCCCAAACGAGTTTACTGCACTTGGTGAGATTGGGCCCTGGCGTGAAGTCTTTTGAAGACCATCGATGAATTTCGGTAAAAATGACTATGTACTGGTTCGAAACATTTGCATTTTTAAGAATAGGTACTGTTGCTCATCATGGAAAAATGAAGAGTGAATATTGGACAGAATTGAATGCTCTTTCCAATGGTACCATACTCAATTCCCAAAGGTATCAGGTTATGCAGCAAAGCCCGTGTAATTAATAAAGTGGCACATCATTGGCAAACACCATTTTCTCCTGTGATTTGCACCACCTTGATTTGAATCGATCAGCTTTTCACAATTTTTATATGAGAGGCGGTACATTTCTCTTGCAAATAGGCGTTGTTTCAACTCGCTCTATTTAACGGTCACCTAAAAATAAAATCAATTCCAAAATCCTTCAAAAACCGCATTTTTTTCAACAAAAGTGCCCTCCACGGTGCACGTGGCGCGTGCCATCCCCTGCACCGCACACCATTCGATAGCCCGTTCAATTCTGTACACGATGCTGTTTTCCTCGTGCCGGTCGGACCCCTGGTCACCAAGATATTGCACGGGAACTGGACCCGTGTCGGCCAAAATTAGCCGTTTTCGCCCGATTTCGCACGCCGATTTATCATGTAAAGTCTATGACGCGAATTTGCACTTTTTGAGCACGCGCCACGCGCTCCCTATCAATCCGATCGAGCTGAGACCCCTCAAAGACATGTCGCGCATCCTTGATCTATAAGTTGTGCAAATTTCAGCGTGCTAGGTGCAACGGTCTGGCCTGTAGTCCACGCAAAGCACCACCAAGTCGGGACCTCGGTAACGGACAGACGCACCCTCCTCAAATAGTAATATAGATGTTCGTTGATCAGCCGCAGTGTGGTCTGTGAATCCATTGTGATTTTTGTAAACATCTGTCTGTTGTATGTCAGAAATATCATTTCCAAAGACATGTCGATGTTTGTCTAAGAGTTCACGGAGTTTAAAACGAAAATGTATTGGGATGTGTTTCAAATCAATGTCACTGACAGACCTGTGCCCTGACGTCCTCGGGATAGAGGTCGTCAGCCTGTTTGTGTCTGTCATGCGTCCGCTGTCTGACGCAGCCAAGTCCGGCTTAGCGACCGTTTTTTGTTCTGGCGAGACGCTGGCGGAAATGGGAACAGACGGCGCTGTTTGACAGTTGGCACTGACTGACCCATGGTACTGAGCAAGGTCAGCGTTCTGTCTGGTGGGATGGGGTCGGTCTGTGACCTGACTGAAGGGGTACTTTTTGTCAGATGGGCTTGTGCGATTCTCTGATTTTTTTCTCAAAATGATTGGGTTACTTGAAGCATTAATCACGCGTACAAGCGTGCCTGAATTTTCTAAGAAATTGATAGAACGGGCAACCTGAATGTCTCGAATACTTTGATCACAATGCGTTTGAATTAGGTATGGAACATCATTTGGTTGTAGAAAACGTGGTAATTCAACACGTACAAATTTTTCGCTGTAACCAGAAATTTCTACTGTTTGTTTTACGAATAATGGATATGACTTTTCGTCATCAATAGTTAATGCATGTTTTTCTGCAGTTGTGAACATGTCTACCGTTTTATCAGGATAAACGATTTGATCGACAGACTTTTCATTGTCCTTTGTTGATAAAAGAAAACGTACTCTTTTACGTCTTTTGGGACTCAGACGTTTTGAGCGTCTTTCGACTACATTGGAAGAAAGAATTGGTTTTAGAAAGTTCACCGTACGACTCGATGGATTGTAAATCAATTTGTGAGCAATGATAAAATCGATTCCGAAAATGATATCGCATTTGAATGGCAAACTTTTTGCTGAAATGAAAAATTGGTGTTGAACCGTTTGACCCAGAATGCTAATGTCCAGATTGACTTCACCTACAACGTCAATAGGATTTCCAGTAACATCAAGAATAGAGACACTGGGAGGTTCGTAAGCTACTTTTAAACCAGATTTTTGCAGATATTTTTCTGAAACTAAAGAGACACTACTTCCACTATCATAAAGAGCTGAACAAGTTTGACCCGAAATTTTGACGTCACGTAAAACCGGGGGATGTGCTGAACGGTCCCTGTCATCTGAAGCGACGCTCACGCACTCATCCCCTAGTGCAGTGAGCGGAACCCGTTTGGGCTCAGAGAACGATAGTTTCGACGCGATGAAAAGTTCCGGTGACAACTTGTCGAAAAACATTTTGTTTGTTCATACGAGTAATGACAAGAGTATGAACGAAAATGACTCCTCTCTTTACAACAATGATACGAAGAGTGAAATGATTTAGAGCGAACAGTTCGATAACGGTATTTTTGCTGACGATATTGTTGATCACGTCCTCGGCTCTGAGATTTTGATGGATTTTGATTTTGTTGAGCAATAAGCTCTTCTGCTACAGCTAATTCTAAATGAGCAATTCGCCTTAAAATATCGTTCATCTGGGTATTGTACTCAATACTAAAATTTCTGGTAGCATCTTCCATAGTTAGCCAAACAAATAATGACAAAAATCACATATAAAAATGAATAGAACTGAATATAAATCTCAAGTTTCAAACATTACAAATAGCAAATGAAATTAATTTTAAGAGAACTCACCTGAAGCCAAAAATCCTCCACCGACAACCAACCACCACCGCTGGCACCAATTGTGGGCCGGCCATTTCGGCCGCCCTCGTCGGAGCCGGGGTCCGCGGATGGTGTTGGCGTCACAGTCGGTAGAGGAGAAGTGCGAGAGTGTATTTCCGAAGAACATGGTTTTATGGTGGGTGTCGGGACGCAAGCACGTGACCGGACGGGCAGCCGGCCAGCGAGCCGGCGGTCCCGTGTCGCTATGCGCCCCAGACACCCAGACAGATACAAAAAGGGGGTCCGACATTTGGGGCCTCCATCGGGAGTGGGAGGCATGATTTCCTTCTCCACATCAGGTTTGCTAGAGATGAACGCGGATCCTTAAGGGACCAGATGTTTAAATCAAAGTAAAAACTGCGTGGGCAGAAAATTTACATACATACCTACATGAAAGCTGTATAGCTCCAGCCCAGCAGGAGGCTATGAACTTCCTGTAAGAGCTGCGAAAAGAGCGGAAAATCTAACGAATGCAGCTCTCAGCAGCAGCTCAATCTAACGAATGCAGCTGCAGCTCTAACGAATGGCGGCGAGCTACTAGATGCCATTGGGTGTGATGATAAACTCACAAGGGTCAGGTCAAAAGAAGATGCAGAGCGGATAATCTACAAAAACCTAAGACAGCCTCCCATGGCATAGGCGTAGGAACAGGGGGGGCCAGGTGGGCAAGTGCCCACCCACTTTTTGAGGTGGGGGGGGGGGCCACCATGTGTTTTGGCCCACCCACTTTTTACTCGAGGCCCCTCGTCTCGATTTGAGAGGACGTCGTCACCTTCCAGAATAAACAAACTCGGTAAAAATAAGTTCCACGAATCCCCACGCACTGACTCCAAGGGGCCGTGATGGATCCAAGGAGGCCCTCTGTTCATACTTGTCAGTCGAAGCCCCTGAGACTGATGGCCTTAGAGGCCCTAGTGGATCTGAGGAGGCCCTAATATCCACACTGGTCTGGGGAGGCCCCTGACACTGGCGGTCTGGGAGGCCCCTCTATCCACACTAGTCAGAGGTCTGAGACTGGTGGTCTGGGAGGCCCCTCCATCCACACTAGTCAGAATAGGCCCCTGACACTGGCGGTCTAGCCGAGGCCCCTACCCTCACTAATCAGAGGAGGCCCCTCTATCCTCAATAGTCAGAAGAGGTCCCTGAGACTGATGGTCTGGGAGGCCTATCCATCTACACTGTAGTCAGGGGAGGCCCCTGAGACTGATGACCTGAGAGGCCCTTATAATCACACCAGGCAGAAGAGGCCCATGAGACTGATGGACTGAGAGGACCTTCTATTCATACTGGCCACAGGAGACCCCCAAAACTTTCGGTCTGGGAGATCCCTCAATCCGGCACCAGTCAGAAGAGTCCCCTGAGACTGATGGCCTGGGAAGCCCTTATATTCACACTAGGCAGAGGAGGCCCCTGAGACTGATGGTATGAGAGGCCCTCATATTCACACCAGTCAGAAGAGGCCCCCGAAGCTGATGGCTGTGAGGCCCTTCTGTTCATATAACTGGCCACTGGAGGCCCTGAAACCGGTGGTCTGGGAGGGCCCTCTATCCACACTAGTCAGAAGAGGCCCCTGAGACCGATGGTCTGAGAGGCTCTTATATTCATACTGGCCACAAGAGGCCCCTGAGACTGATAGTCAGAGAGGTCCGCTCCTAATGAATCTGAGGGGGCCCTCTATCCACATTTACACTTTTCTAGGGAGGCCCCCGAGACTGATGGTCTAAGAGGCCCTTTATTTATACTGTCCACGGGAAACCCCTAAGATTAATGGTCTGAGAGGCTCTTCTATTTATACTAACCAGAGGAGGCCCCTAGGATTGATGGTCTAACAGGCCCTTCTATTTATACTAGCCAGAGGAGGCCCATGAGACTGATGGTCTGAGAGGCCCTTCTATTCAAACTAGGCAGATGAGGCCCCTGAGAATGATAGTCCGAAGAGCCATGCGGCGTCAACTGGCCGTGGCCATATTTCGGCTCGGTAGGGCCCCACAGAGCTCATGAGAGCACCTCAAGGGCTCCTAAGTATGTTGTTTTAAAGTCATTTTTTCCCAGGAAATTAGTTATGTATAGTCACTTTTCGGATTATTCTCTGGGATAATAATATATAACTCACAAGTCCATATATTTCGGATGATGTTGCTCACCCTTGGTCACTGGACAAAATAAAAACAATTACATATTTGAAAAACCACACACCAAAATTATTCCCTAGACGGGTTACATTTTTCAAAAATATATCACTTGCCAAAAAACTGACACGGTCTTTTAGCTTGCATGTTCCTCTACATAACAAGTAGTGCAACCAATCTTCTATATGGATACCTACTACCTATACTTGTGTCTACAGAGATACATCGGACACAATAGATCACTTTGCACAACCGGGTGTACATATGTTTAGTTCCTATGGATGACATCTTATGCTCATGTCGACCTATTTCTAAGGGTGAAATCCCATATTGGACTAAGGCCAAATTTTTTTTCCTACATCTCTGTTCATGTATGGATCTTTTTCTTTTATTTCTATTGCTTCGCGCACGATTCTCTTTTTCCAGTTATTCTCACATGCCAAAGTTTTGCCTTCCATGGGGTGCATGTTTCTACCGCACTGCCTAGTGTGCCGAGCGGGTGCCGACTTTTGTACCCGCCCGTGCTCGATGTCTTTAGCATGCTCGTTGAGCCTGACATCTTTTGGGCGCCCTGTTTCTCCAATGTAAATTTCGCCACATTCACATTGCATTTCATATATCGTACCCTTTTGCTTGGCCTTGGGAATCCTATCTTTCACGTTAACTAGTGACTTTTTTAGAGTTTTTGACGAATGCCCTACAATTACGTTGTGAGCGCGTAGAAAGCGGGAGATGGGCTCGCTTACTCCTTTCACATAAGGCATGGAGACATAACGAGGGCGGTTCGCTGGTCGCGGACGGCTGATCGGACCGGACGGCTGGTCCGACCCCGGCGGCGCTGGCTGACCGGTCCCGGACGGCTGGTCCGGCCCCGGCGGCGCTGGCTGACCGGTCCCGGATGGCTGGTCCGACCCCGGCGGCGCTCGCTGACTGGTCCCGGACGGCTGGTCCGACCCCGGCGGCGCTGGCTGACTGGTCCTGGACGGCTGGTCCGACCCCGGCGGCGCTGGCTGACTGGTCCCGGGCGGCTGGTTCGATCCCGGCGGCGCTGGCTGACCGTTCCCGGACGGCTGGTCCGTCCCCGGCGGCGCTGGCTGACCGGTCCCGGACGGCTGGTCCGACCCCGGCGGCGCTGGCTGACCGGTCCTGGACGGCTGGTCCGGCCCCGGCGGCGCTGGCTGACCGGTCCTGGACGGCTGGTCCGACCCCGGCGGCGCTGGCTGACCGGTCCCGGACGGCTGGTCCGACCCCGGCGGCACTGGCTGACCGGTCCTGGACGGCTGGTCCGACCCCGGCGGCGCTGGCTGACCGGTCCCGGACGGCTGGTCCGACCCCGGTGGCGCTGGCTGACCGGTCCCAGACGGCTGGTCCGACTCCGGCGGCGCTGGCTGATCAGCCGAACATCTTCGAATGAAGTCACCTCGGTAGCCGTTCAAGGCGAATATATCCTGCAGTGTCTTTTCTTCTTTGTGGCGAGCTGATGCATTGCTGCAGACATTTCGGGCTCGATCGTACATGTTTTTTATTATTCCGCGCTTGATGGATTGTGCGTGGTTGGATGAGGCTGGTATATAGGCATTGCTGGCGATGGCCTTTCTATACACTTCAGTGTCGAGCCCGCCGGATGCGTTTCTGGTCACCAGGACATCCAAGAAGGGGATTTTTCTCGGGGAACGGTCAGCCAGCGCCGCCGGGATCGAACCAGCCGCCCGGGACCAGTCAGCCAGCGCCGCCGGGGTCGGACCAGCCGTCCAGGACCAGTCAGCCAGCGCCGCCGGGGTCGGACCAGCCGTCCGGGACCAGTCAGCGAGCGCCGCCGGGGTCGGACCAGCCATCCGGGACCGGTCAGCCAGCGCCGCCGGGGCCGGACCAGCCGTCCGGGACCGGTCAGCCAGCGCCGCCGGGGTCGGACCAGCCGTCCGGTCCGATCAGCCGTCCGCGACCAGCGAACCGCCCTCGTTATGTCTCCATGCCTTATGTGAAAGGAGTAAGCGAGCCCATCTCCCGCTTTCTACGCGCTCACAACGTAATTGTAGGGCATTCGTCAAAAACTCTAAAAAAGTCACTAGTTAACGTGAAAGATAGGATTCCCAAGGCCAAGCAAAAGGGTACGATATATGAAATGCAATGTGAATGTGGCGAAATTTACATTGGAGAAACAGGGCGCCCAAAAGATGTCAGGCTCAACGAGCATGCTAAAGACATCGAGCACGGGCGGGTACAAAAGTCGGCACCCGCTCGGCACACTAGGCAGTGCGGTAGAAACATGCACCCCATGGAAGGCAAAACTTTGGCATGTGAGAATAACTGGAAAAAGAGAATCGTGCACGAAGCAATAGAAATAAAAGAAAAAGATCCATACATGAACAGAGATGTAGGAAAATTTGGCCTTAGTCCAATATGGGATTTCACCCTTAGAAATAGGTCGACATGAGCATAAGATGTCATCCATAGGAACTAAACATATGTACACCCGGTTGTGCAAAGTGATCTATTGTGTCCGATGTATCTCTGTAGACACAAGTATAGGTAGTAGGTATCCATATAGAAGATTGGTTGCACTACTTGTTATGTAGAGGAACATGCAAGCTAAAAGACCGTGTCAGTTTTTTGGCAAGTGATATATTTTTGAAAAATGTAACCCGTCTAGGGAATAATTTTGGTGTGTGGTTTTTCAAATATGTAATTGTTTTTATTTTGTCCAGTGACCAAGGGTGAGCAACATCATCCGAAATATATGGACTTGTGAGTTATATATTATTATCCCAGAGAATAATCCAAAAAGGCTCCTAAGTAGACACGCTTATTCCCATAAGGGTGCCACGCCGGCTTTGAAGGCTCCTTGTAGGCATCTAAGGGCCCTTTCCGGCCTCTAACGGCTCCATCCGCCTGTGATGGCTCCACACTAGTGTTTATGAGCGCCGCACAGCGGCGCCTTTGAGGGTCATACTAGTGTCTCTTAGGGCCCTACATAGGTATATCGGTGGCTCTGGGGGCCCCACACCGGCGCCTCTGTGTGCCTCCACACCTGTGCATCTCAAGGCTCTATAGGTAGGTACATCTTAAGGACTCACACCGACACCTCTGAGGGCCCCACACCAGTATCTCGGAGCTCTGAAGGCCCCACACCGGTGACTCTGAGGACTCACCGGCTCCTGAGAGCACCATGTTGATGTCTAACGGCTCCACAAGGCCACTGAAGGCACCACACACGCTCTCACTGAGCTCTAATGTCCATGTACCGGCCTCTGAGGGATTTAAGCCAGCGCATTCATAGCTCCACACCAGCAATTGTAAGGGCTTCACACTGAAGTATCTGAGGGTTCCACACCGGTGTCTCTAAGGGTCACATACCGGCTGGTGTGCCTCAGGGAACTGTTTTAGCACCATTGCTTTTCATTATTTTTGTAGATCTTATAAACTCTGACTTAACAAGTAAATGGAAATTCGCGGATGATATCAAGATAGCTAAAAATATTACTTCAGATGACGATAGAAGAGCACTACAGGCAGACTTAGATGCTATTTTAAAATGGAGCAAGGAATGGCAGATGGAATTTATTGCTGATAAATGCAAAGTTCTTCATCTGGGAGTAAAAAGTAACGATACATATTATTTGAATGGAACTAAGTTGGCAACTGTGAGGGAAGAAAAGGACTTGGGTGTTTTGGTGACAAATGATCTGAAGTTCAGTGGCCATTATGTGCAAGCTCGAAAAAAGGCTTTAAAAATGTTGGGGGTTATAAATAAAAATGTATCATATAAAAGTAAAGAAGTGATGAAAAGACTTTATTGTTCATTAGTTCGGCCTCATCTTGAATACTGTGCACAAGCATGCCACTCGTCTCTAAAAAAGGATGTAAAACTTTTGGAGCGTGTGCAGAGGAGGGCAACAAAGATGGTTCGTGGGCTGGGTGAAATGAGCTACAGAGAACGCCTGGCTTCCTTAAATATGTTTTCACTTCATTACCGCAGGATAAGAGGGGATTTGATTGAACTTTTTAAAATATACAAAGGGATTGATAAGTTAGATTTTGGGAAGATGTTTACACTCAATACAAATTCCACGAGAGGAAATGGGTGCAAACTAGTAAAGAAATTTTCCACAACCAAGTTAAGACAGTCCTTTTTTACCAGTAGGGTCATAGAAGCTTGGAACGGTTTACCTCCTAGAGTTATCAATAGTTCCTCCTTAAGTAATTTTAAAAATGAGTTAGACTTGTATTATAAACAGCGTGGCTAGTGTTCGATGAAATGGTGTAATTGTACCGTGTTTTACATAGTGTTGTTCATCTACCTGTAACCTCGTTGGGCCCAAGTGGCCTGCTGTTACATGGAATACATGTTATGTTATGTTATCTCTGAGGGCCCCATACCGGCGTCTCCGAGGGTCCACATCTGGCGGGCACCCATCAGCGACTGAAGGTCCCACACTGTCGACTCCGAGAGCCCCATCTGCGTCTGGGAGCACCATGCCGTCTCTAAGAACCACAGCGGCTCCTCCGTACTAAAGATGGGCGTCTGCATGCCAAAGGGGAGCGGTTCTGAGACAGAAGGGCACCTACGTGCAATAGAGGGGCGCCTATGAAGCCCATAGGGGCGCCTTAATGCGAAAGAGGGGCGCCTCTGCGGCCTACATATATGGGCGTCCACATGCAATAGAGGTCTGCAGACTGCAATTGATCAATGCCATGGGGGTGCATTCATAAGAAACAGGTGCGCCGGCATGGTAAAGAGAGACGCCTTCAAGTGTCCATGAAAGAGAGACGCCTATAATAAGCGCACATTGTATACGACAACGGGGCGACTGTGGGACATATAGGGATGTCTCTGATGACTATATGTACATAGGGCGCTTATATGCCAAAGGGGGCGCCTATGAAGCTAATGGGGGCACCTGGGAAACGAGGAAGACATTTGTGTAAGGGCTTTCAGGGGTCATGCGCCGTTTGCGGCATATAGATTCTTTAAAAAAATCGGAGGGGAATAAGTTTTAACCCTCGCATGTGTAGGGGGGGGGTCGGATGTACCCTCCCCCCATGGTTTTTCGCGAATAACTCGCGTAAAAAGCGGCCGATCAAGACGAAACTTTCAGTACGCTCACATTGATCAATTTTACACCTACCCTGAAAATTTCATGACCCTGACCCCAATGACCTTTGACCTGTGACCTCTTCTCCGAGACCATGTTTGGCCGGAATCGCGATTCTGCGTATGTCGGCTCGCATTAGCCGCGCGTTTGCAAGCTTTTCGTGGTTTCAAACGTTCAAACATGTGATTTGCTGTTGCTTCCATGCATTAGGGTGGGTGTCAAGGTCATCTGAAGGTCAGGTCAGGTCATTGACCTTTGGTGACCTCGGGTGACCTCGGTTCATTTTTTTCGAGCTGTACATGTTTCTAGGCTAGTTTTTGGAGCTGAATTCGAATTTAGCAACCATTTGAACATTTACGAAGTAGTTTTGGTGCCTTCGTAACATGTTACGAAGCTGTCAAAGGCGGTTGACACGTACTACGAATACCCGTCACGACGCCTACTGGTTGACCTGACCTGACCTGACCTGACCTGGTCTAAATGCTTAAAGACATCATCTGTGATCAAAACTAACACGATATTCATGATCAGCACCCCGAAAAACCCCATAGCAGCCACACTATACGACTTCCTAACAGGTCCCGATTTTCCCGACTTTGGGTCATTGACCTGACCTGGAAGGTCAAACAATGACCTAGGACCTTAAAATTGGGTATCATCAGCTTCCTCTCGTCACGGGCAACACGCTCGTTTTTTCCGCGAAGCTCTAGCTCGATCAGGGGCCAAACGGCAAGGGGGGGGGTCCAACCGACCCCCCCCTACACATTAGAAGCTGGCAAACGCCGCACACATGCGAGGGTTAAAAATGGTGCGGACTTTCCGCACTGTTCGCTTAAGCGGTTACGCCCCTGGGTACCTACATCTGCCCGATCTCAGAAGCTAGATTTGGAGGTCATACTTGAAAGCAGCCAGCAGGACGAGGCGAAAGTTGGAGGCCCCTGAAAATAGGAGGCCCCCTGGAAAAGGAGGCCCCTTGACAGGGTGGCCCACCCACTTTTCATGACGTTCCTACGCCCGTGTCCCATGTCATAGAGACATCCGATTTTCAGTCAAATCGAAAGACCCCGCCGTTTCCCGTTAAAATGTTCATTGGCCGTTAACTCGTTAACGGTCCAAAATACCACCCCAAAGAGGTACATTTTCGGAATCAGCGCAACGAGGAGGCCCTGTATACCGATTTTCAGCCAAATCGAGAGACCCAAAAATTTGCTGCTTAAATCGATATATGCTGCTTAAATGTTAACGGAACGTTAACTCGTTAACGCTGCAAAACACCACCCCAAAGAAGCACATTTTCGGAATCAGCGCATCGAGAAGGCCCTGTACACCGATTTTCAGCCAAATCGAAAGACCCCGCCGTTTCCCGTTAAAATGTTAATTGGCCGTTAACTCGTTAACGGTGCAAAATACCAACCCAAAGAGGTACATTTTCGGAATCCGCACATTGAGAAGGCCCTGTACACCGTTTTTCAGCCAAATTGAAAGACCCAGCCAATTCCCGTTAAAATGTTAATTGGCCGTTAACTCGTTAACGGTGCAAAATACCACCCAAAGAGGTACATTTTTGGAATCAGCGCATCGAGGAGGCTCTGTACAGCGATTTTCAGCCAAATCGAAAGACCCCGCCGTTTCCCGTTAAAATGTTAATTGGCCGTTAACTCGTTAACGGTGCAAAATACCACCCCAAAGACGTACATTTTCGGAATCAGTGCATCGAGAAGGCCCTGTACACCGTTTTTCAACCAAATTGAAAGACCCCGCCGTTTCCCGTTAAAATGTTAATTGGCCGTTAACTCGTTAACGGTGCAAAATACCACCCCAAAGGGGTACATTTTCGGAATCAGTGCATCGAGGAGGCTCTGTACACCGATTTTCAGCCAAATCGAAAGACCCCGCCGTCTCCCGTTAAAATGTTAATTGGCCGTTAACTCGTTAACGGTGCAAAATACCACCCAAAAGAGGTACATTTTCGAAATCGGCGCATCGAGGAGGCCATGTATACCGATTTTCAGACAAATTGAAAGACCCCGCCGTTCCCGTTAAAATGTTAATTGGTCGTTACCTCGTTAACGGTGCAAAATACCATCCCAAAGAGGTACATTTTCGGAATTAGCGCATCGAGGAGGCCCTGTATACCGATTTTCAGGCAAATCGAAAGACCCCGCCGTTTCCCGTTGAAATGTTAATTGGTCGTTAAATCGTTAACGGTGCAAAATACCACCCCAAAGAGGCATATTTACGGAATCAGGACATCGAGGAGGCCCTGTTCACCGATTTTCAGCCAAATCGAAAGTACCCGCTGTTTCCCGTTAAAAATGTTAACTGGCCGTTAACTCGTTAACGGTGCAAAATACCACCCCAAAGAGGTACACTATCGGAATCCGCGCATCGAGGAGGCCCTGTATATCGGTTTTCAGCCAAATCGAGAGAACCCGCTGTTTCCCGTTAAAATGTTATTTGGTCGTTAAGTCGTTAACAGTGCAAAATACCACCCCAAAGAGTTACATTTTCGGAATCAGCGCATCAAGGAGGCCCTGTATAACGATTTTCAGGCAAATCGAAAGACCCCGCCGTTTACCGTTAAAATGTTAATTGGTCGTTAACTCGTTAACGGTGCAAAATACCACCCCAAAGAGGGACATTTTCGGAATCAGAGCATGGAGGGGGCCCTGTATACCGATTTTCAGCCAAATCGAAATACCCCGTCGTTTCCCGTTAACATGTTGATTAGCTGTTTACTCGTTAACGGTGCAAAATACCACCCCAAAGAGGTACATTTTCGGAATGAGCGCATCGAGGAGGCCCTGTATACCGATTTTCAGCTAAATCGAAAGACCCCACTGTTTCCCATTAAAATGTTAATTGGTCGTTAACTCGGTAACGGTGCAAAATACCACCCCAAAGAGGTACATTTTCGGAATCCGCACATCGAGGAGGCCCTGTATATCGGTTTTCAGCCAAATCGAGAGACCCCGCCGTTTCCCGTTAAAATGTTATTTGGTCGTTAGCTCGTTGACGGTGCAAAATACCACCCCAAAGAGACACATTTTCGGAATCAGCGCATCAAGGAGGCCCTGTATACCGATTTTCAGGCAAATCGAAAGACCCCGCCGTTTCCTGTTAAAATGTTAATTGGTCGTTAACTCGTTAACGGTGCAAAATACCACCCCAAAGAAGCACATTTTCGGAATCAGCGCATCGAGAAGGCCCTGTACACCGATTTTCAGCCAAATCGAAAGACCCCGCCGTTTCCCGTTAAAATGTTAATTGGCCGTTAACTCGTTAACGGTCCAAAATACCAACCCAAGGAGGTACATTTTCGGAATCAGCGCATTGAGGAGGCCCTGTATACCGATTTTCAGCCAAATCAAAAGACCCCGAAAATTTGCTGCTGAAATCGATATATGCTGCTGAAATGTTAACGGATCGTTAACTCGTTAACGGTGCAAAATACCAGCCCGAAGAGGCACATTTTCGAAATCAGCGCATCGAGGAGGCCCTGTATACCGGTTTTCAACCAAATCGAAAGACACCGCCGTTTCCCGTTGAAATGTTATTTGGTCGTTAACTCGTTAACGGTGCAAAATCTACTATACTATTTGTGAAATGAAATTCTGTATGTATGTGTTTCTGTTTGCACCGTGCAGAGGGGTGCTTTGACGCCGTGCACAGGTCAAACGGTGCGGTCGATTGGGCTGAAATTTTCGCAGGGTGTTGATGACGTCACGGGCACGTGCAGTGTCGAGGTTTGAGTCCCGGGGGGTGGATGATTCGCACGTGGCACGCGCTGGAAAAAGGTGCATTTTCTCCAAATTTGCTCGGTCTTCAAGGCATCTACTATACTATTTGTGAAATGAAACTCTGTCTGTGTGTTTGCACCGTGCAGAGGGGTGCTTTGACGCCGTGCGCAGGCCAAACGGTACGGTCGAGGGGGCTGAAATTTTCGCAGGGTGTTGATGACGTCACGCGCACGTGCAGTGTCGTGTTTCGAGTCCCGGGGGGTGGATGGTTCGCACGTGGCACGCGCTGGAAAAAGGTGCATTTTCTCCAAATTTTGCTCGGCTCTCAAGCTTGCTTCAAGGCGTTGGCAGCCGGGTTCAATCGCCTTTGACAATAAAATGCATGACGATCGGCGGCGGGTGCCTCTCATTTGCAGATTGGCAAAGTTATTTATTTTGATAAACAGAGGCGAATGAAGGTGTTGATTTTCGGTAAATAAAGACAGTTTTCAATGCGCTTAACCGAATGCACCGCGTTTGCCGTAGTGCGCCACATTTGTCGAGAGGCGCCATTTTTGCCGCAAATTGCACAGCTTTGTCAAATATTGTCCGATAAAGCTGCAATTCGGTGGAAGGATGCATGGCAAAAGGACAATTACAAATGCACCACTTTTGTCGCAGTGCGCCACATTTGTCACTAGGCGCCATTTCAACCAAATACAATTAAGAATAATGGAATGACACGAGTGGGAGAAGGGCTAGGAACTCTTTTTTAGTTTATTAGATTATCTGATAGTCTGTGACCCCATAGGACCCAGTGGTAGTGGTAGATGTAGTGGTAGTAGTATATGTAGGGGTAGTGGTAGTATTAGGGGTAGTGGTAGGGGTAGTGGTAGGGGTAGTAGTAAGGGTAGTGGTAGGGGTAGTGGTAGGGGTAGTAGTAGAGGTAGTAGTAGGGGTAGTAGTAGGGGTAGTGGTAGAGGTAGTGGTAGGGGTAGTAGTAGTGGTAGGGGTAGAAGTAGGGGTAGTGTTAAGGGTAGGGGTAGTGGTAGGGGTAGTGGTATTGGTAGGGGTAGGTGTAGTGGTAGGGGTAGTGGTACGGGTAGGAGTAGTGGTAGAGGTAGTGGTAGGAGTTGTAGTAGTGGTAGTGGTAGGGGTAGTGGTAGAGGTAGTGGTAGGAGTAGTGGTAGTGGTAGGGGTAGAGGTAGGGGTAGAAGTAGTAGAAGTGTGGTACAGGCCGATCCAATGTGACGTGGTGACCTATACGACCTGGCCTGACCGAAGACGACCTGGCCTGACCCAGTGTGACCGGGGATGACCAACTTGACCTGACTTGATCCCGTATGACCCAAATTTCATCCAACTAAGTTATTATGCTCAAAATTTTTCCTCTGCACGTTTCCGTCCATATCTCTGCTTCCAGACGACAGATCAATTTAAATCAAACACCGTTCGAAAGCAAATTGGCTGCTGCCGCATTTTATGGCTACGCCGCGAAGCAAGTGGCGCAGCCGCTTGTCTATATTACTATTTGAACAGGATCCATCTGTCTGTTTGTTTGTCTGTCCGCCACGACGTGTAGTGGGTTCAATTTAGCCGGCCTACAGGGCAGACGGTACGGCGTAGGGGGTTGAAATTTGCACACCTTATAGGTGACAGAGCGGGTCAGCGCCTTTTCTAGGTTTTGACTCGCTGGGGTGCACGGTTCGCGCGTGGGGCGCGCCGGAAGAACGCAAATGAAATTTTGATCGGTTCGTAGATCTTCATTGAGAGCCGGGGTCGACAAACTTTGTGAACTAAATGCATGCCGATCGGTGGCGGGTGCCTCGCATTGGCGGATGGGCAAGTTTTAATTTGAATAAAAAGTAGCGAGAGAATGTGTTGATTTTCATTCAATGGGAACAGTTTGCGATACGTATTTACAAATGCACCACGTTTGCCGCAATGCGTCACATTGGTCACTACGCGCCCTTTTTGCCGCAGCTCGCACAGTTTTGTCAAATATGGTCCGGTAAGGGTACATTTTGGTACAAAGATACATGCTCAATCGACGGGTGAAAATGCGCCGCGTTTGTCACAATGTGCCACATACGCCACAAAGCGCCATTTCCGACAAATACGATTAAGCGTAATGGAATGGCACGAATCGGAGCAGGGCTGGGAACACTTCAAGTCTTATTTTTAGTACTTATTATTATATTAACTTAGTCCGTGACCTGACGTGACCCAGTGGTGTTGGTAGGGGTAGAGGTACGGGCGTTTTTTGCGGCGTTTGCGGTTGGCGGAGGGCGGTCGCGCGATGCGGGCGGTTTTCAGTTTTACAGCATTTGCGGTTGGCGGCGGGCGGGCGCGCGATGCGGGCGGTTTTCATTTGTTGCGGCGTTTGCGTTTGGTGGCGGGCGGGCGCGCGATGCGGGCGGTTTTAATTTTTTGCGGCGTTTGCGGTTGGCGGCGGGCGGGCGCGGGATGCGGACGGTTTTCATTTTTGCGGCGTTTGCGTTTGGTGGCGGGCGGGCGCGCGATGCGGGCGGTTTTCATTTGTTGCGGCGTTTGCGTTTGGTGGCGGGCGGGCGCGCGATGCGGGTGGTTTTAATTTTTTGCGGCGTTTGCGGTTGGCGGCGGGCGGGCGCGGGATGCGGGCGGTTTTCATTTTTTGCGGCGTTTGCGTTTGGTGGCGGGCGGGCGCGCGATGCGGGCGGTTTTCATTTGTTGCGGCGTTTGCGTTTGGTGGCGGGCGGGCGCGCGATGCGGGCGGTTTTATTTTTTTGCGGCGTTTGCGGTTGGCGGCGGGCGGGCGCGGGATGCGGGCGGTTTTCATTTTTGCGGCGTTTGCGGTGTTGTTCGCGGTTGGAGGCGGTCGTTTTTTATTTTTGTTTGTGCGATGCTTGCGTTCGTCGGCGGACGGGCGTTTTTTTTTCAATTTGCTTTCGCATTTGCTCACCACGCAGCAAAGCAAGTGGCGCAGCCGCTTGTTAATATACTATTTGAGTAGGATTGCGGGTTTTTTGAAGCGTTCAGTTTTTGCAGCGAGCTTTTTCTCTTGGGGCTTGCGAGATAGGCTCGGACAGACGCATTCACTTTGCATTACGTGGACAGACGCCTTAATTCACGCGCTGTAATGAGCGAGGGTACCCCCAGTTTGAAGATTCGGCTGTAGAATCTGTAGTTTTAAATACGTATAGTTTGACGTAGATCTGGGAAAAGTGAAACACGGCCGATTGACGTGCAGTTAATGAGCGTGGGGTCCTCCGTTTTAAAGATTCTGATCAGCGCCGATGGAAATAATTCACCGTGCGTATCTCGACTAATTCACGACCGATTCACACCGGACAAACACCGATCGATACCAAATCTGGGGGGACTGGGAACTGGGGGGGGGGGTCGGGAGTAGAGTGGCAAGTTTTCCTACCCGGCGAACCCGGTACCAAGCAAGTACCAAGCCAGTACCAAGTACTTTTTGCATGTTCCAGATACCAAGTACCAAGTACCTTTGCCAATACCAAGCAAGTACCAAGTACTTTTGCAAGTACCAAGCAAATACCAAGTATTTTTGCAAGTCGAACAGGTTTTTTTGCGATTATCTTAGCTTCTAGAAAGCCGATCGACACGGGACAAACACCATTCGATCCCAAATTTTATGCCTCATCATTTCATAACCTTTTGCGCCGCGAAGCAAGCCAGGATCCCCTAGTTAATATACTATTTGAGTAGGATTGCGGGTTTTTTGAAGTGCTCAGTTTTTGCAGCGAGCTTTTTCTCTTGGGGCTTGCGAGATAGGACGTGACAGACGCATTCACTTAGCATTAGCGTTACAGACGCCTTAATTCACGCGCTGTAATGAGCGAGGGTACCCCCAGTTTGAAGATTCGGCTGTAGAATCTGTAGTTTTAAATACGTATAGTTTGACGTAGATCTGGGAAAAGTGAAACACGGCCGATTGACGTGCAGTTAATGAGCGTGGGGTCCTCTGTTTTAAAGATTCTGATCAGCGCCGATGGAAATAACTCACCGTGCGTATCTCGACTTATTCACGACCGATTCACACCGGACAAACACCGATCGATACCAAATCTGGGGGGGACTGGGAACTGGGGGGGGGGGTCGGGAGTAGAGTGGCAAGTTTTCCTACCCGGCGAACCCGGTACCAAGCAAGTACCAAGTACCTTTGCAAGTACCAAGCCAGTACCAAGTACTTTTTGCATGTTCCAGATACCAAGCAAGTACCAAGTACTTTTGCCAATACCAAGCAAGTACCAAGTACTTTTGCAAGTACCAAGCAAGTACCAAGTACTTTTGCAAGTCGAACAGGTTTTTTGCGATTATCTTAGCTTCTAGAAAGCCGATCGACACGGGACAAACACCATTCGATCCCAAATTTTATGCCTCATCATTTTATAACCTTTTGCGCCGCGAAGCAAGCCAGGATCCCCTAGTTAATATACTATTTGAGTAGGATTGCGGGTTTTTTGAAGCGTTCAGTTTTTGCAGCGAGCTTTTTCTCTTGGGGCTTGCGAGATAGGCTCGGACAGACGCATTCACTTTGCATTACGTGGACAGACGCCTTAATTCACGCGCTGTAATGAGCGAGGGTACCCCCAGTTTGAAGATTCGGCTGTAGAATCTGTAGTTTTAAATACGTATAGTTTGACGTAGATCTGGGAAAAGTGAAACACGGCCGATTGACGTGCAGTTAATGAGCGTGGGGTCCTCCGTTTTAAAGATTCTGATCAGCGCCGATGGAAATAATTCACCGTGCGTATCTCGACTAATTCACGACCGATTCACACCGGACAAACACCGATCGATACCAAATCTGGGGGGACTGGGAACTGGGGGGGGGGGGTCGGGAGTAGAGTGGCAAGTTTTCCTACCCGGCGAACCCGGTACCAAGCAAGTACCAAGCCAGTACCAAGTACTTTTTGCATGTTCCAGATACCAAGTACCAAGTACCTTTGCCAATACCAAGCAAGTACCAAGTACTTTTGCAAGTACCAAGCAAATACCAAGTATTTTTGCAAGTCGAACAGGTTTTTTTGCGATTATCTTAGCTTCTAGAAAGCCGATCGACACGGGACAAACACCATTCGATCCCAAATTTTATGCCTCATCATTTCATAACCTTTTGCGCCGCGAAGCAAGCCAGGATCCCCTAGTTAATATACTATTTGAGTAGGATTGCGGGTTTTTTGAAGTGCTCAGTTTTTGCAGCGAGCTTTTTCTCTTGGGGCTTGCGAGATAGGACGTGACAGACGCATTCACTTAGCATTAGCGTTACAGACGCCTTAATTCACGCGCTGTAATGAGCGAGGGTACCCCCAGTTTGAAGATTCGGCTGTAGAATCTGTAGTTTTAAATACGTATAGTTTGACGTAGATCTGGGAAAAGTGAAACACGGCCGATTGACGTGCAGTTAATGAGCGTGGGGTCCTCTGTTTTAAAGATTCTGATCAGCGCCGATGGAAATAACTCACCGTGCGTATCTCGACTTATTCACGACCGATTCACACCGGACAAACACCGATCGATACCAAATCTGGGGGGGACTGGGAACTGGGGGGGGGGGTCGGGAGTAGAGTGGCAAGTTTTCCTACCCGGCGAACCCGGTACCAAGCAAGTACCAAGTACCTTTGCAAGTACCAAGCCAGTACCAAGTACTTTTTGCATGTTCCAGATACCAAGCAAGTACCAAGTACTTTTGCCAATACCAAGCAAGTACCAAGTACTTTTGCAAGTACCAAGCAAGTACCAAGTACTTTTGCAAGTCGAACAGGTTTTTTGCGATTATCTTAGCTTCTAGAAAGCCGATCGACACGGGACAAACACCATTCGATCCCAAATTTTATGCCTCATCATTTTATAACCTTTTGCGCCGCGAAGCAAGCCAGGATCCCCTAGTTTACTTACTATTTGAGTAGGATTGCGGGTTTTTTGAAGGGCTCAGTTTTTGCAGCGAGGTTTTTCTCTTGGGGCTTGCGAGATAGGACGTGACAGACGCATTCACTTAGCATTAGCGTTACAGACGCCTTAATTCACGCGCTGTAATGAGCGAGGGTACCCCCAGTTGGAAGATTCGGCTGTAGAATCTGTAGTTTTAAATACGTATAGTTTGACGTAGATCTGGGAAAAGTGAAACACGGCCGATTGACGTGCAGTTAATGAGCGTGGGGTCCTCTGTTTTAAAGATTCTGATCAGTGCCGATGGAAATAATTCACCGTGCGTATCTCGACTTATTCACGACCAATTCACACCGGACAAACACCGATCGATACCAAATCTGGGGGGACTGGGAACTGGGGGGGGGGGTCAGGAGTAGAGTGGCAAGTTTTCCTACCCGGCGAACCCGGTACCAAGCAAGTACCAAGTACCTTTGCAAGTACCAAGCCAGTACCAAGTACTTTCTGCATGTTCCAGATACCAAGCAAGTACCAAGTACTTTTGCCAATACCAAGCAAGTACCAAGTACTTTTGCAAGTACCAAGTAAGTACCAAGTACTTTTGCAAGTCGAACAGGTTTTTTGCGATTATCTTAGCTTCTAGAAAGCCGATCGACACGGGACAAACACCATTCGATCCCAAATTTTATGCCTCATCATTTTATAACCTTTTGCGCGCGAAGCAAGCCAGGATCCACTAGTTTACTTACTATTTGAGTAGGATTGCGGGTTTTTTGAAGGGCTCAGTTTTTGCAGCGAGGTTTTTCTCTTGGGGCTTGCGAGATAGGACGTGACAGACGCATTCACTTAGCATTAGCGTTACAGACGCCTTAATTCACGCGCTGTAATGAGCGAGGGTACCCCCAGTTTGAAGATTCGGCTGTAGAATCTGTAGTTTTAAATACGTATAGTTTGACGTAGATCTGGGAAAAGTGAAACACGGCCGATTGACGTGCAGTTAATGAGCGTGGGGTCCTCTGTTTTAAAGATTCTGATCAGTGCCGATGGAAATAATTCACCGTGCGTATCTCGACTTATTCACGACCAATTCACACCGGACAAACACCGATCGATACCAAATCTGGGGGGACTGGGAACTGGGGGGGGGGGGTCAGGAGTAGAGTGGCAAGTTTTCCTACCCGGCGAACCCGGTACCAAGCAAGTACCAAGTACCTTTGCAAGTACCAAGCCAGTACCAAGTACTTTCTGCATGTTCCAGATACCAAGCAAGTACCAAGTACTTTTGCCAATACCAAGCAAGTACCAAGTACTTTTGCAAGTACCAAGTAAGTACCAAGTACTTTTGCAAGTCGAACAGGTTTTTTGCGATTATCTTAGCTTCTAGAAAGCCGATCGACACGGGACAAACACCATTCGATCCCAAATTTTATGCCTCATCATTTTATAACCTTTTGCGCCGCGAAGCAAGCCAGGATCCACTAGTCTATACTACTATTTGAACAGGATCCATCTGTCTGTTTGTTTGTCCGCCACGCCGTGTAGTGGGTTCAATTTAGCCGGCCTACAGGGCAGACGGTATATCGTAGGGGGCTGAAATTTGCACACCTTATAGGTGACAGAACGGGTCAGTGCCTTTTCTAGGTTTCGGCTCGCTGGGGTGCACGGTTCGCGCGTGGGGCGCGCTGGAAGAACGCCAATGAAATTTTGATCGGTTCGTAGATCTTCATTGAGAGCCGGGGTCGACAAACTTTGGGGACTAAATGCATGCCGATCGGCGGCGAGTACCTCGCATTGGCGGATGGGCAAGTTTTAATTTGAATAAATAGTGGCGAGAGATTGTGTAGATTTTCGTTGAATGGCAACAGTTTGTGATACGAGTTTACAAATGCACCGCGTTTGCCGCAATGCACCACAATTATCTCAGGGCGTCATTTTCGCCGCAACTCGCACAGTTTTGTCAAATATAGTCCGATATGGGTGTAATTTGGTGTCAAGATGCATGCTCAAACAACAGGTACAGATGCGCCGCATTTGCCGCAATGCGCCACATTTGCCACAAAGCGCCATTTCCGACAAAATCGAGTAAGGGCAATGGAATGGCACGAATTATGCTGTGACCTGACATGACCCAGCGGTGTTGGTAGGAGTAGGGGTAGGGGTAGTGGTAGGGGTAGTGGTAGGGGCAGTGTAGTGGTAAGGGTAGTGGTAGGGGTAGTGGTAGGGGTAGTGGTAGGGGTAGTGGTAGGGGTAGTGGTATGGGTAGTAGTAGTGGTAGGGGTAGATGTAGTGGTAGTGGTAGGGGTAGGGGTAGTGTAGTGGTAGGGGTAGTGGTAGGGGTAGTGGTAGGGGTAGTGGTAGGGGTAGTGGTAGGGGTAGGGGTAGGGGTAGGGGTAGTGGTAGGGTAGGGGTAGTGGTAGGGGTAGTGGTAGGGGTAGGGGTAGTGGTGGAGACAAAAGCAGAACAGTGGCCCGGGCTGATCCCAGCGGACGAGAGGTGACCTATGTGACCTGGCCTGACCCAAAGTGACCGGGGCTGACCCCTTTGACCCGTCTTGACCCCGTATCACCCAAATTTCATCCAACAACGCCCTCAGAACAGTTCTTTTTTAAATTCTCTTCACATTTCCGTCCATATCTATGCTTCTAGACGACACATCGACATGAATCAAACACCATTCGAAAGCAAATTGGCTGGTGCCGCAATTTTTCCTACCACGCAGCAAAGCAAGTGGCGCAGCCGCTTGTCTATATTACTATTTAAACAGGATCCATCTGTCTGTCTGTTTGTTTGTCCGCCACGCCGTGTAGTGGGTTCAATTTAGCCGGCCTACAGGGCAGACGGTACGGCGCAGGGGGTTGAAATTTGCACACCTTATAGGTGACAGAACGGGTCAGCGCCTTTTCTAGGTTCCGGCTCGCTGGGGTGCACGGTTCGCGCGTGGGGCGCGCCGGAAGAACGCCAATGGAATTTTGATCGGTTCGTATATCTTCATTGAGAGCCGGGGTCGACAAACTTTGTGGACTAAATGCATGCCGATCGGTGGCGGGTGCCTCGCATTGGCAGATGGGCAGGTGAAATTTGAATGAAAAGTGGCGAGATAATGTATAGATTATAAAAATGCACCGTGGAAGGTGACCAAGTATAAAAATGCACCGTGTTTGCCGCAATGCGTCACATTGGTGACAAGGCGTCATTTTTGCCGCAAATCGCACAGTTTTGTCAAATATGGTCCGATAAGGGTACAATTTGTTGCCAGGATACATGCTCAGCCAACAGGTTCAGATGCGCCGCGTTTGTCGCAATGCACCACATATGCCACAAAGCGCCATTTCCGACAAATACGATAAACCGTAATGGAATGGCACGAATAGGGGCAGGGCTGGGAACACTTTAAGTATGGTTTAAATACTTATTTGATCCAATTGGTCTGTGACCTGACATGACCCAGCGGTATTGGTTGGGGTAGGGGTAGTGGTAGGGGTAGTAGTAGGGGTAGGGGTAGGGGTAGGGGTAGTGGTAGGGGTAGTGGTAGGGGTAGTGGTAGGGGTAGTAGTAGGAGTAGTGGTAGGGGTAGTAGTAGGGGTAGTGGCAGGGGTAGTGGTAGGGGTAGTAGTAGGGGTAGTAGTAGGGGTAGGGGTAGGGTAGGGGTAGTGGTAGGGGTAGTGGTAGGGGTAGGAGTAGTGGTAGGAGTAGTAGTAGGGGTAGGGGTAGTGGTAGGGGTAGTAGTAGGGGTAGGGGTAGAATAGGGGTAGGGGTAGGGTAGGGGTAGGGGTAGTGGTAGGGGTAGGGGTAGGGGTAGTGGTAGTGGTAGGGGTAGTAGTAGGGGTAGGGGTAGTAGTAAGGGTAGTGGTAGGGGTAGTGGTAGGGGTAGTGGTAGGGTAGGGGAAGTGGTGGAGGCAAAAGTAGAACAGGGGTCCGGGCTGATCCCATCAGACGAGAGGTGACCTATGTGACCTGGCCTGACCAAGAGTGACCAGGGCTGACCCCTATGACCCGTCTTGACCCCGTATCACCCAACTTTCATCCAACGAAGTCCTCAGAGCAGTATTTTTTAAATTCTCTTCACATTTCCGTCCATATCTATGCTTCTAGACGACACATCGCCATGAATCAAACACCATTCGAAAGCAAATTGGCTGGTGCCGCAATTTTTTCCTACCACGCAGCAAAGCAAGTGGCGCAGCCGCTTGTCTATATTACTATTTGTGGTGACGTAGTTTCTGTCTGTTACCGAGGTCGCGACATGGTGCTACGTAGCGCGGGTTACAGGTCACACCGTTGCACATACCGCGCTGAAATTTGCGCAACTTATAGAACAAGGATGGACAACGTGCCTTTGAGCGGTCTCGGCTCGATCGGATCGATAGCGAGCGCGTTGCGCGTGCCCAAAAAGTGAAAATTCGCGTCATAGACTTTACATGTATTAATCGGCTGGCAAAAACGGGCGAAAATGGCCAAATTTGGCCGACCCGGGTCCGGTTCCCGTACAATATCTCGGTAACCGTGGGTCCGATCGGCACGGGGAAAACAGCATCGTGTAGAGAATCGAACAGGCTATCGAATGGTGTGCGGTGCAGTGGATGGCACGTGCCACGTGCACATGTGAGGGCAATTTCATTTCAAAAAGTGCCGTTTTAAATGGATTTCGGATTTTATTTTATTTTCACGTGACTGTCAGACTGAGCGAGTTAAAACTACGCCTATTGGCAAGAGAAATGTACCACCTTTCATGGAAAAATTGTGAAAAGCTAATTGATCAAAAACAAGGTGGAACAAATCGCTGGAGAAAATGGTATTTGTCCATAATGTGCCACTAAATAATTACACGGGATTTGCTGCTTAACCTGATACGTTTGACAATTGAAAATGCTATCATTAGAAAGAGCATTCAATTCTCTCCAAGAACCAATCATCACGTTTGCATGACAAGCAAGAGCATTCTTAAAAATATAAATGTTTCAAACCTCTGCAAAACCATTTTTAGCGAAAATTATCTACGCCTTGCATTTGTCATAAAACTACGCACCTAAATTATAAAACACATTTGACAGGTTCACTGAACTATTGACAGGTTCTGAAGTAGAAAGCATGCTTATCAGACACGGGCACCTCGATCCGATGGATATTTTTTTCCAAACCAAAACGTTCAGCCATCAAAAAGCAATCGACCGAAATGGATAGATAACCCAACCGACACAAGAACAACCAAACACCCGCCGATCGTAAATACCCTCTTTTCGCGTTGCGGAGCACGCGGGTCACCCTAGTACCACCCTAAAGAGGTACATTTTCGTAATCAGCGCATCGAGGAGGCCCTGTATACTGCATTTCAGCCAAATCGAAAGACCCCGCCGTTTCCCGTTAAAATGTTAATTGGTCGTTAACTCGTTAACGGTGCAAAATATCACTCAAAAGAGGTACATTTTCGGAATCAGCGCATCGAGGAGACCATGTATACCGATTTTCAGACAAATTGAAAGACCCCGCCGTTTCCCGTTAAAATGTTAATTGGTCGTTAACTCGTTAACGGTGCAAAATACCATCCCAAAGAGGTACATTTTCGGAATCAGCGCATCGAGGAGGCCCTGTACACCGATTTTCAGCCAAATCGAAAGACCCCGCTGTTTCCCGTTAAAAATGTTAATTGGCCGTTAACTCGTTAACGGTGCAAAATACCACCCCAAAGAGCTACATTTTCGGAATCCGTGCATCGAGGAGGCCCTGTATATCGGTTTTCAGCCAAATCGAGAGACCCCCGCCGTTTCCCGTTAAAATGTTATTTGGTCGTTACCTCGTTAACGGTGCAAAATACCACCCCAAAGAGTTACATTTTCGGATTCAGCGCATCAAGGAGGCCCTGTATAACGATTTTCAGGCAAATCGAAAGACCCCGCCGTTTCACGTTAAAATGTTAATTGGTCTTTAACTCGTTAACGGTGCAAAATACCACCCCAAAGAGGTACATTTTCGGAATCAGCGCATGGAGGGGGCCCTGTATACCGATTTTCAGCCAAATCGAAAGACCCCACCGTTTCCCGTTAAAATGCATTTTCATCGTTAAGGTCTTTTTTAAGGTTAAGGTTTCATCGTTCAGGTCGTTAACTCGTTAACGGTGCAAAATACCACCCAAAAGAGGTACATATTCGGAATCAGCGCATTGAGAAGGCCCTGTTCACCGATTTTCAGCCAAATCGAAAGACCCCGCCGTTTCCCGTTAAAATGTTAACAAAGCCCATGTTGGGCTTTTAACATGGGGTTTGAGTTGAGATAGCCAAGTTTGCGGCGAGGTTCAGAAATCACTATCTATCTAGGTTGCAACCACGATTACTTTACGGTTGCAACCCCCGCGTCCTCTTGGTGTTGAAGAAATTCGTTCCCTTCATTTGAAAATGGGCCTTGCGCAAGGCCCTATCTTCAACATGGAGCAATCGTTAGTGTGACGTCACCTCGTTTAGTCATTCTGATTTAAATGGGTTTGTTCGTTGAAAAATCGCTTAAAGGGAGATTATGACCTTTTTCCACAAAATCTGAGTTAGGACCATTTTCTGACAAAACACAACAAGTTATAATGTAAATTAAAACCATTTTGCTCAATTCGGTACCTTGCCGCAAATATCTCAACTTGAAGTCACGTTAGCGGGGAGCGCTGAAAATGACCGTTGAATAAGTATTTACATCACTTTTTGGTACTTGCATGTAATTTTGTAAAATGAGCGTATTCATTACATTTGATCTTCATCACATCTAGTTAGTTAATGGTCGTCTATAGTGCCTTCAAAAGATATTCATGGTTTGGGGGTGGTTTATGTCTAAATTTACGCAACTATTTTTCCTGTTCATCATCTGTCGCCATATGCTGCTATTTTAGTAGCAACGACTCAATTTTGAATCGGTCCCGCCGACTGCACAATAAAAGAAGATAGATACAACACTTTTGCGGCATCACTGAAAAACTTATGCAGTACTGTTATCAAAATTCTCATAACACCGTTCGACAAACCTGAAGTCTTTTTGAAATAAATATGCTTGTATTTTTCGCTTCAGGCTCTGAGGCCAAAATAATGAATTTCGTAGTCGCAATCGCAAGATTTGGCTGCGTTTCTGGCGCTTGCCGTTCATTTGTGGCGCAAAATAATACTTTGAAACAAAGAAGAGTAGGCACTATGTACCCCCGAATTAGAATCTAATTAATTCTAAACCGAATTAACTCTAATTCAAATTATAATCCTTACAACCAAGCAACGACAAGGCGATAACATAAACAAAAACCCAAGCGTCGCTGTTTGAAACAAAAGCGCCATATACTGCGACTTTTTTATAGAGAAGGACAACGCATTTCGGTGGGTGTTACAAGTACTGCAAGTACTGCTTCTTTTTTGCAAAAATAAAACCTTTTTCACATACGAAAATGTGCTAGGAAATTTTCATATTTTGTAGAAACTACAGTAGAAATAGTATAGATGTCGAGTAATTTTTATTTAAGAAAAAAGAAAGCTCATTATCTCCCTTTAAAACTTGGTCTGAACTTTGTTGTGGTGCCTACAGAGTAAAAAGAATCAGCTTCATGACAGTAATGTGGCCTGGGGAAGGAGGTAATTTTGGGCTGTGACGTCACATATTTGAAAGTTTGTGTTTGGAATATGGGAGGCCTTAGCCTAAGATGTTTAATGAAAAATAAATGCCAGAACCGTGTTCCTGGGCGGTGTTTCACGGGATGCTGCTACCACGCTGCTATCAAATTGCGCGAGCTGACGTCACACTTGTGGTAGTGTTGGAGCAATGGGCCTGTTCAAGGCCCTAAATACAGGCCTGTTGATGTTTCCATGGAAACCCAAGGGCTGTTCACGGGCCCTGTGTGCGGTCGGACCGTACACAGCCTCCAAGCTCCGCCCACCGCGTCCCTACGTCAGCCTCCCGTCACCGCACACAGCGACCGCTGTGGCCGGTCGGGACCAGGGCTGTCTCATCCCTATCTCCGTAACGTGTCGTGTGCGACCAATGACGTCACGGCATTGCGGCGTTCTGATTGGGCGGCAGCTCCGAATCGCCCGACTGGTGGTCCCCGCTCGACAAGCGCACGTGGGCCGACTAGGCATTTGTAGTGGCATTGACAGCAAAAAAAGTGAGCTAATGCAGAGCTCTGAATATACTTGAATAGAGTCTAAGCCGTCAGTAATACGTAAAAACGTCAGAAAGGTTTCTTGTTCGTCTTGATTCGAGCTTTTATGTGATATAATTTTTACCTTAGTGTCGAGTCTGGCAGCTATGTGGGAGAGCCCTAAAGTTGGGTCATTTTCCATAGGATTGCATTACAGCCGTCCGACCCTTCGTACCTGTGACGTCACGGAAATCGCTGCTTCGGCCTAATGAGCATACCGGGTCGGGACTGGCCACAGCGGACCGTCCACCGCACGCAGCCGTGACGTCAGAGCCGCCTACCCATCCCCTACCCCCACGCCTGCTGGACGCACCGCACACACCGCACGCAGCAGTGTGCGGTGCCCGTGAACACCCCTCCAATTTGACACGTGTAAAAGCAGCGTGCTGCTATCACCGGTGAAACAGGGCCCAGAGCTCTGTTCGCACCCCGTTTATTTATCAGCAGACTTATGACGTCGGCGATCGATTTACGTCACGGGACATGACGTCATCACTGCAAGCTACGTGCTACGTGAAAGAGACATATATGATGCTGTACTGACATTGGTGGCGCACACCGTTCCGTGCTTCTATCCTCAGGATACAGAAATCCTTCTCCTCCACGCCGCAACCCCCTCCGGGCTGGACAGGCAACTTTATCTCATGCGGGCTGCTCCCTTGGAGCGGCGCCGCTGCTCCTGAGGGAGCGCACCCCGTAGCCGGGTGCAGTGAGTGCCTTGGGGCTGGGTGGCCTGTCCTCTGGACGGGCTCAGCCCCGGCGACTCACTAGGGTGCCTGCCCAGACCAATGTCTCCCCCTAATTCCTATCATCCTTCCGGCTCTGCAATGGTCTTGTCGACCGAAAGGGCCTAACCCAACAAAACAAACAAACAAACAAAATTGGTGGCGCACATAAACAAATGCTCTCCGCACTGTTTTGTGTGTTTATTGTTTCACATAGGTATGTTGTGATTATATTCGGTTTTGAAAATTTATTTTTTGTGTTAGGTATTTAATTTTATATGCTGTTTATTTGTTCAGCCATAGGTGGCAGGCATAGAACGTTCATTTTCTATTTGTAAACGATTTTACCTGCGTTTTTGTTTTTGTTTTGGAGTACCTACTTCATAGAAGAGCATTTCAATTTAGTGTTTTATTGTGTCAGAATATGTGAGCTAAAATGCAATATTTTGCTTCATTAGATTTGCTGTCCCCTGAAGTTTGTAAGGATTAAAATACTTGGCCACTCAATATTGTCATTTTATTTCCCAATTTATGTTCACAGTTATTTATTATAAGTAGGTACTGTGTGGTGATACTTTTGCTGTTTCTTCCTTCAAATTATTGTTATTGCCTTGTGTTTTATCTTGGCATACCTATCCATGTAATTTTTTATCTTAAATATAGGAAAATATTCCCAAGAAGGCACTGAATTCATAGCACTCGTACATGTGGTGATTGTTGGTGATGTGTATCCCGGACCGTGAAGCTTGAAAGCCTACTTATGTGCCACAGTTTTTAATATTCAAGTTGATTTTTAATGATGAAATTATAAAAAGTTGTTCAGAACCTTGCACGGACTGGTTTGCATATGGAATGATCAGTTCTCATCAATCCAAACAAAAATATGGCACATGCTCATGGGAACATTTACTGCAGGTCTTTGTCCATTTGCTGGAAAATGCCTTCCGCCAGCTGTCCGGTAAAGTCTTCAGACCTGAGGCATCATCCTGTTATCACTCTGAATAGCTTGGTGAGGTTGCTGAAGGCCTCTATTACTGCTTCCTCTGAGGCTCTGACCCTGAGGTGCTTGAGCAAAAAGCATTTTGGACTTTAAAGGAGGGAGTCAATTTTCTGATCCCTTGTTTTCTTGGCAGGTGATTTATCGCTGCTTAGGGCCAGCGGCCCATCGGACAGCCTTGAGAAGACCGCCGCACGCTGTTTGCAGTCCGTCGACCACCTGTCTTCAACGGACGGACGCCCTCGGTCCCACTCAGCAATTGACTGAAACCTATCGCATCGCGCCGATATGCTCGCTCATCTTCCATCCTCGCCCTGCCTGATGGTTTCGACGACCCGGGCTGTGGTCCTTGAGGTTCGGAACCCGTCTCGCTGGCCTGCCAGCAGGAGGCCTGGCGCTCGTCGCAGACGAGCGCTGCAGTGTGGCTAGTGAACCTGATGCTTCACTGGCCACACTGCTGGCACTGATACTGCACATCGCACAGCTCGTTATATAGGGGAGAGTGGGGAAAGATGCCCAGGGTTTTGCTATGTCATATATTATTCGAAAATGACGATCGGAAAGCAAAAACTTGGAGTTTCAACGGAATCCGACATCATTTTTCTCCAAAAATATCACACTTTCGTGCCTGAAATATGATGACTTTTTTTTTCTATTTAGCATTTTCCTGAAGAAGTGAAAGGGGGCATCTTACCCCACAGGGTGGGAAAGACGCCCCCTGGCGTTGGGGAAGATGCCCCCTGCACTATAAGTGACATAAATGAGCACGTGAATCGCCTGAACGAATCAGTAGTCCCTTCGAGCCTGCAGTAGACACCAAACGTCATCGTAAGGGCCCTCAAAAGTAGTCGTAAGGGGCTTCAGAGGTCATCGTTAGGGCCATCATAATCCAGCGCCGCCAAACAAGCCTCCGTAGTGGCGTTCGGAGACCACTGTGGGGCCCTTATAGGTCTTCATG
Source organism: Amphibalanus amphitrite (assembly GCF_019059575.1). Taxonomy (NCBI): domain Eukaryota; kingdom Metazoa; phylum Arthropoda; class Thecostraca; order Balanomorpha; family Balanidae; genus Amphibalanus; species Amphibalanus amphitrite. The sequence goes on from NW_024882883.1 coordinate 138,222, forward strand.
ATGCTTGAGGGCCCTCGAGCCCATCGTGGGGACCTCAGATGCCAGCGAGGCCCGTGGAGCCAACGTGGGCGCCCTCAAAGGATGTCGTGAGGGGCCCTGGAGCCAATAATGGGGCCCACAGAGGCCGTCGTGAGGGCTCTCAGAGTCAGATGCCGCCCAAAAAGTCGCTGTGTGGGCCGAGAGACCGGCATGGGGAGCACCCGACCGTACTGGACTCTCAATAGTCCCAGATCGGCTTTTGTCTCTCATCACAAGTATGTAATAAACGATTTGACGGGCTGCTTGAAGGACAGCCTACGGATTTAGGGGGGCGTCTTTCCCCATCAGGAGAGGGGGCATATTACCCCAAGGTACCGAAGTAACATTAAATCAGTACAATTTGTTAGCCATAAAACTACACCCTGAAACAAACTATTTAGGACACAGTACACGCATGTTAATGTATCACGACTATAGCAAGGGACGCAAAAATTATCTACCTTCTTTGATATTTACAATGTTTTGACACCAAAATATTTTTTGAAAGCAGCAAATAAAAAACATGCAATCACCAGCCAGCCGTTGCCCAACTGAGCTTCGCAATTTTTTGTGCAGTTAACAAGGCAGGCTTCCGCTTTACGCTAAGAACATTAATTTCCAGGTTTGATTTTTTGTTTCGCCGCTAGAGGGGGTGGGGCGTCTTTCCCACCCTGGGCATCTTACCCCACTCTCCCCTAACAATTGAACACATGTCAGGCGTAATTTATTTGTAGATATTTGTAAACAGCCTTTAATTTTTGGCATTGATTCGTTGTGTGACGTTGTTTTGTTCGCATGTGGCCATGTGGATAAGGCTACTGGCCGGTGGCCATAGCCTTGTCCTTCTTGTTAAATTTGTTATCTGGAAATAAATGTCACCACTCACCATAAATGTGTTCTACATGGGCAATGACTAACTATTCTACTGTACCTACATTTTAAGGATGTCACATTTCATGGTGCTTCAGGATAGATATCACAAGCGTCGTACTTCTTTGTTACGCACCTGTAACCGCAGGCAATAACAGCCGGACACAGGTTGACACGCGGTATTCACCGATGGGCATATGAACAGATGGGTGTCGTGATCGTGGGCATGGTACTGCCTAGACTCGGCAATAATTAGGGCATTTTTAATTCTCGCCGAACCTATCGGTTTTCTTCATCAGATGCCGTTTAGGGGGAGGGTAGATGGACTCTGCCCTCCCCGCACCTCGCCATTTCGGACTAAATTGCGACATTTTAGGGCCGTGCAGAGGTTCACTTACGACGTCCCAAGTCAGTAACCTGACCTGACCTAATAATGTGGTCGGTGCGAAGATCCGACTTTAATGTTCAAGTGCGCCAGCTTTCATCTCTATACCAGCGCCTTCCGAGCAATTACCTTAAAAAAACGTCGAGGGCGACACCCGAACCCCCTCTTCTCAGTGGCGAGGGCCTGGGGGGTAGTGCTTATTAAGGGAGAATGGCTGTGCTATTTGACTGTGCCATTCGAACCCTACCAACACCTGTGATGAACCGACGCCCGGTGCGAAAGGAACATCGGCGTTCTCGGCCAGCAGCGGCGGAACACCTTCAATTAAGGGGGGGGGGGCACTGCCGACTTTTGGTCCCATTCTAAATTCTTTCCATGCAACGCCCATAGGGCTAATGTAAAAATGTCAAAATCAAAGGGGGCACGGTGCCCCGGTGCCCCCCCCCCCATTTCCGCCGCCTATGTTCTCGGCAAAGTTGCCAATGATTTGCAAAGTTTGAATGATTCACTGCATAATGCCAAGTCCTTTTGGCTCCTGCGAGATGTCGCTAGAGCGTTGATGAAGTTCAATATAGAGGTCACTAGCGTCGAGCCATGAAACCCAAGATTACTTTCATGAAACCTACGCAGCTAACGGATGGGGCTGCAGACAAAAGCACGCCAAAAGTACGTCGTGATCGTGGTCTCCGCTGCTAAGCGACAATCAAAAGGGACATTGCTCAGCTTGTTTGGCGCACGTGTGACAGCGGCGCGGGGCGCGCCCAACGGCCGCGCCTTTGCTGCGGTTGGCCCACAGCGACCGCACGAACTCTGCGGTTATAACAGCAGCCTACGTCACACACTGCTGGCGCGACTCGAGCTCCTATTGGACAAATTCACGTGGTCTCCGTTGCTAGGCAACAATCTCGTCCATCAGCCAGCGTATGGATGGTGGCAGTGGTTTCATAGGCGTAGGAACAGGGGGGGCCAGGTGGGCAAGTGCCCACCCACTTTTCGAGGTGGGGGGGCCAACCATGTGTTTTGGCCCACCCACTTTTTACTCGAGGCCCCTCGTTTCGATTTGAGAGGACGTCGTCACCTTCCAGAATAAACAAACTCGGTAAAAATAAGTTCCACGAATCCCCACGCACGGACTCCAAGGGGCCGTGATGGATCCAAGGAGGCCCTCTGTTCATACTTGTCAGTCGAAGCCCCTGAGACTGATGGCCTGAGAGGCCCTAGTGGATCTGAGGAGGCCCCAATATCCACACTGGTCTGGGGAGGCCCCTGACACTGGCGGTCTGGGAGGCCCCTCTATCCCTCTATCCACACTAGTCAGAGGTCTGAGACTGGTGGTCTGGGAGGCCCCTCCATCCACACTAGTCAGAATAGGCCCCTGACACTGGCGTTCTAGCCGAGGCCCCCTACCCTCACTAGCCAGAGGAGGCCCCTCTATCCTCAATGGTCAGAAGAGGCCCCTGAGACTGATGGTCTGGGAGGCCTATCCATCTACACTGTAGTCTGTAGTCAGAGGAGGCCCCTGAGACTGATGACCTGAGAGGCCCTTATAATCACAGCAGGCAGAAGAGGCCCATGAGACTGATGGACTGAGAGGCCCTTCTATTCATACTGGCCACAGGAAACCCCCAAAACTTTCGGTCTGGGCGGTCCCTCAATCCGGCACCAGTCAGAAGAGTCCCCTGAGACTGATGGTATGAGAGGCCCTCATATTAACACCAGTCAGAAGAGGCCCCCGAGGCTGATGGCTGTGACTTGTGAAGCCCTTCTGTTCATATAACTGGTCACTGGAGGCCCCTGAAACCGGTGGTCTGGGAGGGCCCTCTATCCAAACTAGTCAGAAGAGGCCCCTGAGACAGATGGTCTGAGAGGCTCTTATATTCATACTGGCCACAAGAGGCCCCTGAGACTGATAGTCAGAGAGCTCCACTACTAATGAAACTGAGGGGGCCCAGTCTATACACATTTACACTTTTCTAGGGAGGCCCCCGAAACTGATGGTCTGAGAGGCCCTTTTATTTATACTGTCCACAGGAGCCCCCTGAGAGTAATGGTCTGAGAGGCTCTTCTATTTATACTTACCAGAAGAGGCCCCTAGGATTGATGGTCTAACAGGCCCTTCTATTTATACTAGCCAGAGGAGGCCCATGAGACTGATTGTCTGAGAGGCCCTTCTATTCAAACTAGGCAGATGAGGCCCCTGAGAATGATAGTCCGAAGAGCCATGCGGCGGCAACTGGCCGTGGCCATATTTCGGCTCGGTAGGGCCCCCACAGAGCTCATGAGAGCACCCCAAGGGCTCCTGAGTAGACACGCTTATCCCCATAAGGGTGCCACGCCGGCTTCTGAAGGCTCCTTGTAAGCATATAAGGGCCCTTTCCGGCCTCTAACGACTCCACCCGCCTGTGATGGCTCCACACCAGTGTTTATGAGCGCCACACAGCGGCGCCTTTGAGGGTCATAGTAAGTGTCTCTTAGGGCCCTATATCGGTGGCTCTGGGGGCCCCACACCGGCGCCTCTGTGGGCCACCACACCTGTGCATCTCAAGGCTCTATAGGTACAGCCCACCGCTAAAGTAATGTGTGGTTTTACCAATCTCAACGGATGGCTTTGACCGACGATTTTTAAATGCGGACTTATTGTCAATAGATACGTCAATAGATGTCAATAGATAGAGATGTCAATAGATAAAGTTGTAGCTGCAAGGGTGAATATACATGTAAGCTACATTTAAAGTCTCATTGCAGTCTGGCTAATCGTTCCTAGGCTTCAGAAGCAGAACATACCCATGACTGAAACCACACATTACTTCTGCTGTGGACTGTACATCTGAAGGACCCACACCGACACCTCTGAGGGCCCCACACCAGTATCTCGGAGCTCTGAAGGCCACACACTGGTGACTCTGAGGACTCACCGGCTCCTGAGAGCACCATGGTGATGTCTAACGGCTCCACAAGGCCACTGAAGGCACCACACAGGCTCTCACTGAGCTCTAATGTCCATGTACCGGCCTCTGAGGGATTGAAGCCAGCGCATTCATAGCTCCACACCAGCAATTGTAAGGGCTTCACACTGAAGTATCTGAGAGTTCCACACCGGTGTCTCTGAGGGCCCCATACCGGCGTCTCCAAGGGTCCACATCTGGCGGGCACCCATCAGCGACTGAAGGTCCCACACTGTCGACTCCGAGAGCCCCATCTGCGTCTGGGAGCAACATGCCGTCTCTAAGAACCATAGCGGCTCCTCCGTCGAAAGATTGGCGTCTGCATGCCAAAGGGGAGCGGTTCTGAGACACTAGGGCACCTACGTGCAATAGAGGGGCGCCTATGAAGCCCTAAGCTAGGGGCGCCTCAATGCGAAAGAGGGGTGCCTCTGAGGCCTACATATATGGGCGTCCACATGCAATAGAGGTCTGCAAGACTGCAATTGATCAATGCCATGGGGGTGCATTCATAAGGAACAGGGGCGCCGGCATGGCAAAGAGAGGCGCCTTCAAGTGTCCATAAAAGAGAGATGCCTATGATAAGCGCACATTGTATGCGACAATGGGGCGACTGTGGGACATATCCCGGCAGGCGGTGGGCCTACCAGCCACCTTCCACGCGGTGGGGGGGGGGGGGCACTTTTTTGCCCCCCCGTATCTCCGAAACTACTGGACGGATCCGGAAAATTCAAACGGCGTTCGATAGCCCTGTCAAATTTGTCGAGGGAAACCAAATTTCATTGACCTCGGGGTCACCGATGACGTCACAGGTCAGGTCAAAGATAAAATGTTTCACCGTTCACAGGGCTTCTAGGGAAAGCGCTATAACACCGAGTAAAACGCATTTTGTCGAAAATCAGCGATAAGGCGTCAGTTGTCTAGTACATATGTTGCTATTAGAGGTCACTGGTCATACCAGGTCAGGTCACAGGTCAGGTCACCAAAGGTCACCAAGGGTCACCACATGAGCCCAACTTTACTAAGGTTATGTGATGCATGTTTTATGGCCAGTTTTTCATTTCCAACTCGATGGTGTTGGTTATAAGACCATCAGGTACGGTTTAGGTCACTTTCTGGTGGAGGTCAGGTCAAGGTCAGGTCAAAAAAGGTCAAATTTCAAAGTTGATATTTTTGCATAAAATGGGTATCGATTCGATGCAGCTCGTCACGGGGAGTCTAATGGTGGTCTTTGTTTTGCGCTACGAGGTCTAGAATTGCTAAAAATTGAGTTTGAAAATTTGACGTCATCAATTTTGAACAGTTTTTTCGCTATAACTTGGCCAAAAAACGAGGTATCGATCTCAAATTTGGTATGTAGATAGAAGGCGGTAGGGACTATCACATATATTCCGGTTTTTTCGAAATTCAAAAAACTTTTTGGATTTTTTGGCTATTATATTCAAAAAATCTATTTTTTGATTTTTGGGGGTCAAAATCCAAAAAATTCGAAAAACCGAAATAGCAGTTTTGTAGCCCTTTTGATTCCACACCTTTAATGTCAAAGCATTTTTCTGTATCTCTAAAGCTGTAGGCCTGACAGCTCTTCCCGCGAAACCTTTTTTTGGGTCGAAAATGGCAAAAATGACGTCACTCTTACGTCATTAGCGGCCAACCTATCATAGCCTTTAAAAAAAATTTTGGTCACCATGTGCGCTAGCTGCTCCCGGGAGGGTACTGAAAGTTTGGTGACGATCGGCGCAGCGGTTCTCGAGATATATCGAAAAAAGTAAAGGGGGGCAAAAAAATGCCCCCCCCCACCGCCTGGAAGGATATAGGGATGTCTCACTCTCTGATGACTCGTATACATAGGGCGCTTATAGGTATGCCAAAGAGGGCGCCTATGAAGCTAATGGGGGCACCTGGGAAATGAGGAAGACATTTGTGTAAGGGTTTTCATGGGTCATGCGCCGTTTGCGGCAAATAGATTCTAAAAAAAAAAAAAAAATCGGAGGGGGAATAAGTTTTAAAAATGGTGCGGACTTTCCGCACTGTTCGCTTAAGCGGTTACGCCCCTGGGTACATCTGCCCGATCTCAGAAGCTAGATTTGGAGGTCATGCTTGAAAGCAGCCAGCAGGACGAGGCAAAAGTTGGAGGCCCCTGAAAATAGGAGGCCCCCTGGAAAAGGAGGCCCCTTGACAGGGTGGCCCACCCACTTTTCATGACGTTCCTACGCCCGTGAGTGGTTTTGTAGTGCCGGTAACTTTTCTGTCTGCGTTTTAGATCACTTTGTAGCCCCATTAAAGGGACACTCCCACCTTAACATTAGTTTTGAGTTGAGATAGCCAAATTGGTGGCCATGGCCTGCAAATACCGGTTTGGGCACTCACAACATCGACAAATGCTTTAATTCGGAGATATGGAATTTCAAACTTGCAGTTTTCGGATTCTAAGGGGCTAGTGCATTGGTATGCCCCCTTAGAATTTGTGACGTCAGCGGAGATCTAACGATTTTTAAATCTTTTACTAAAACGTTTGGTAGCACGCGGTGGTATATGCTGCTTTGCGCGCAACAAATGCCGCACTTTCAAATAAAGTCGCTAGGAACAGCGGAGATCCCAAAAAGTAAACAAAAGTAAAAGTCTAATATCTTGAAAACCGGTGAACATTTTTCGATGAAATTTGGTAGATATTCGTTTTCGCTCTTTCTGAACCGAGCGACATCACTTTCGTGCCAATTCATTGACTTTTTTGAAGGTGGGAGGGTCCCTTTAAAAGAAGAAATATCTCACTTTTGTGGTTGCCCATAGTAAGCGCACGGCAGCCTACGTCAGCAGCCTGCGTGCGTTTCTCGGCCTCTCATTGGTCAACAGCACAGTCCTATCTCTTCAACACAGTAGCCACCTAGTGGGCTGTTGGGGAAGCTGTTTTGACAGCAGCGGGCGAACAGAGCTCAGGTCATCCAATCATCTATAAAGTCGGGCACAATTTTTAACTGGTTTTAACAACATTTTAGAAGGTGGGATAGTTCCTTCAAAATCAACCTAACAAAGGTAAGGTTTGGTTGTAGGTTTGCAGGTTTTAGGTTGTAGGTAGGTACCTAGGTTTGTAGGTTTTAGGTCGTTTGGCTGTAGGTTTGTAGGTAGTAGGTTGGTAGGTTATAGGTTAATAGGTAAGGTTGGGTCAGGTTTGATTGTTTTTTTTTTATTTGTGAGACATAAGTATCATTTTTGAATTCAGGATGTCAAATGATGTAAGAATATGAAAAAAATATCCATGAAATCTGCTTAGGACTTAATCTTGACATTTACCAATTTTTGACTGTTAATTTCTTGTTGATTCAGAATTATTGACAAAAAAGCATGGCTGGTACGGGGTACCTGTCAATGAACTTTTGAGACACCCTGTACAGGTCTCGCAAGTTTTAGCGGAAGGTTTTGCACCTAGAAAATTTAGTGTACTTTAGGCTATATCTTTGTCCTCTTAAGCTTTAAGTGTTGAAGATGCGATTGACTTGTTGGTTCACAAGCCAAAGCTGGCCATGATCGTGTAAAATGGCTTCATTGAAGATCGATAAGTTTCTGAGACATAGGTGTAGGAATGTTTTCTTAAGTGGGGGGCCAGGCTCCCAGAGGCACAAAACCTCACCTACCCCCAAAATCCATTTTCTCCTCGGATTTTGGCCACTTTATTTTCGCAAGCATGCCCAAATCGGTAAAAAAGTGACAAGAAAAAAATCGACCAAAATCTCAGGGAGACTCCCGTCCAGATATTAAATCTCATGGACGCGTCCCCCTGGCCTCCGCAGCCGCGTTGGCACCAGGAGCGGATCCAGGAAAACTCCAAGGAGAGGGTCATGAATCGAAGTAGTACCCCTACCTATACCCAAAATTAAAACCTCAACGGATTTTGGCCACTTAATTTTGGTGGTGCCCTATTTTCATTTTTTTTTTGCCCTGGCAGGTTTGTGGTGCCCCTGGAAGGACTGTGGTGCTTCTTATGAGCCTGAAGTGGCAGCGACAGGCCCATGGTGCCTCTTCAAGGCCGGTGGTGCCCCTGCGAGGCCGTGGTGCCCCTGCTAGGCCGCTGGTGCCCCTGGGCCCTGACAGGACTGTGGTGCTCCTGACAAGTCTGAAGTGTCCCCGACAGGCACGTGATGCTCCTGACAGTCCCAGGGTGCCCCTGCGAGGCCAGTTGGTGCCCCTGGCAAGCCTGTGGTGCCCCTGGCAGGTCTGTGGTGCCCCTGGCAGACCTGTGGTGCCCCTGTTAGGCTTCTGGTGCCCCTGACAGGCCTGTGGTGCTCCAGAAAGGATTGTGGTGCCCCTGGGCCCTGACAAGCCTGAGGTGCCCCTGACAGGTCCGTGGTGCCCTTGACAGGCCCAATGTGCCCCTGCGAGGCCGGTGGTGCCCCTGGAAGACCTGTGGTGCCCCTGACAGGTCTGTGGTGCCCCTGGCAGACCTGTGGTGCTCTTGCTAGGCTGATGGTGCTCCTGACAGGCTGATGGTGCCCCTGATAGGTCGGTGGTGCCCATGGTAGGCCTGTAGTGCCCCCGGACCCCAAGGGGGCATGACCCATGTGACCCCACCTTGGATCCGCCACTGGTTGGCACCCATGCGAATTCCAGAAGCATCCAAAAACATTTTTTTATAACGAGCGAGCGTGAAACGTGAGAAGTGAAAAGTCAGCAAAAGGTGTATTTTTTTTTGGGGGGGGGGCAGTTAACATTGCTGGCCCCCCATTCGAAAGTGGGGGCCATGGCCCCCTACCCCCCTGTTCCTATGCCTATGCCAGTAACCGATCAACTAATGCAAGGCCGTCTAACATAAATTGTTAGTTTACGCCGTTTACGCATTCTGCTGCGCCAGTATTGTCTCTCTTTGCAGCGCGCTGCCCCTAAGCTGCCACTTATTGCTTCTGACAAAGTTAACTTTCATTGGGTGGAGGAAAATTGCACTCAATAACGATGAAGCACAAATGGAAATCGTCATGGAAGGGCAGGCCGGAGAACCGTCAAGTTTGTTCTTCGGGGTGGTACAGCCCACCGCTAAAGTAATGCAGGGTTTTACCAATCTCAACGGTTGGCTTTGACTGGCGATTGTTTAATGCGGAGTGATCGAAAAGAAGATGTCAATAGCTAAAGTTGCAGCTGCAAGGGTGACGACACATATAAGCTACATTCAAAGTTTCATTGTAGTCTGGCTAATCGCTCCTAAGCTTCAGAAGCAGAACATACCCATGACTGAAACCCCACATTACTTCTGCTGTGGACTGTACCTACAAATACACTAATGCTCGGCAAAAAGTGGGGGGGGGGGCAGTTAACATTACTGGCCCCCCACTATGAAAAGTGGGGGGGGGCCACCGGCCCCCGTCCCCCCTGTTCCTACACCTATGTTCTGAGATATAACCGGAAATGTAAAAGTGCAAAACCTACCGCTTAATCTCGCGTGAGCCGTACATCTGAGGGCCCTTTAAGGCTAACTAAGGGTGTGGTGGTGTGATGCCGCGGACAGAGGTCGCGTGCGTTTGGCTGGTGTCCAATACAGACGATCACCGACTGCCTGGCGTCTCAACATCACGCAGTTGGCAGGGTCGTGAAAACCTGGCCATAACACGAGTGTACAAGAATCAAGAATGACGGAGCGGGAAGACGGCGTCGTTAGCGCGCCGGTCGTGCCGCGCAGTGCTCCGGCGCCCTGGGCTGGTCGGGTTCGAGCACCTGACAGTTTGGACCTCTCAACAGACCGCGGTGAGTCATTCCATGTGTGGAGAGAGGCCTAGGATGATTACGTTCTTCTGACGGGCCTCATAGACGCACCGTCTAATATTCAGCTCGCGGCATTGAAAAACTAATACGCCGGAGAGCAGACGCGTGCTGAGGAACCTCGAGCTAACTGACGCCCAACGAGCGGACCCAGGAGCCGTCCTGACCGCTCTGGAGCGTTTCGCGGTCGGGCAAGTGAACGAGGTCATCGAGAGCCAGGCTGCGACTCACCGGGACAATCAGACCCAACAGGGAAGAGGTGCGGAGCGACGGAGTTGTCGCGGCCCTGGCGGCCGCGTTCAGGACCCTGCAGAGCCGTCAGGCTACAGTCGACTGAGGTCGACCTGGGGGAACAAACAACAACAATAACAGGTCATCAAGAGAAAGAAATTCAACGAAAGGTTTCAGGCCGAAGGGGAGGTCTTTGATGGTTTTCTCACTTCCCTTCGCGAATTATCCCGTGCTTGCAATTTTTGCCATGCGTGTAATGATTCGCTGATAAGGGATAGAATTGTCATGGGTCGGAGATCCGCAGAGACTGTCAAGCGTCTCTGTTCCGTGCAGGACTTGTTTCTGGCTCATGCAATCGCTGTTTGCAGGGCGGACGAGGTGGCTTCCCGAGATGCGGCGGAGCTGCGCTTCAGCGGGGGCGCCCAGGCTTCCGCGCACCGCGTGGATGCCTGGGCAACAACTGGTGTGGTGCATGCGGCCGGCGGCGCCACCCGGCGGGACGGACGTGCCCCGCGCGAGGCCAGCGCTGTCGTAACTGCCGACAGCTGGACCACTTCTCCGCCGTGTGCACCAGCCCGGCCGGACAACGACGCGAGCGCGCGTACTACCTGGACCGGCGTCGACAATGGGACCCATCCCCACGACGAGACTGTGAGTCTGAGGGAAACCAGTCGCCGCCTCGGTCTCTGTCGCCGTCGGGACCTCACCACCCGGCCCGTCGGTCCCCGCGCAGCCCGCGAGTCCGCTTCCTTTCCCCTGAGGGCAGGGTTGACCGAAGCCCGGACCGTGGCGCGCGGCGGCCGTGTGCATCGACCATCATCGCGGTCGCTTCAGTGCAGAGCCCTCCTAGGATTCGCCTGAACGTCACGGCACAGCGGAACGTTTCTGTTCTCGCGCTCCCCGACACCGGGGCCGACATCTGCGTTGGAGGGCTCGACTTCTTGGAAGAGATGGACGAATATCCAGAGAACCTGCTACCGCCCGAGCAACACCCGCGCACTGCAAATGGCGAGACCGTCACGTCGCTCTGAATCCTGCCAGTATCTCTATCGCTCGGACGGGTCTCGACAGCTGAAGTTGTCTACATCCTCAAAGGCGTCAACGGTCTGCTGCTCTCCTGGAAGGCCGTCAGGGGCCTCCACATTGTCCCGAACGACTACCCGCAGCAGATCAGTGAAGCACAGCGAATGGAGCGGCGGCACCACTCACGCTCTGCAGCATCCGGTGGAGTGCAGACGTCTACTGATGCGTCTTCTTCTGATGGGCTTCACCACTCTCGAACGTCTGATGTCGTGATAGCGGACCCCGATGCTACGTCTGGTGACCGTGATAGTGACAGCACGGACCGAGTCGCCTATGTGACCGCGCGGTCTGGAGGCTCCTTGTTGGCATCAGGTGGCGAGTCCACATCCGGAGGACCGAACCCGCCGTCGGGTGGTGACTCCACCCTGTCTGAAGGACCGGACCCGCCGTTCCCGGACATCCCATCGGAGTTTCCCACCGTGTTCGACGGCCACATTCGAGTGATGCCGGGGAACAGTTCAAGATCCACCTCAAGGAGGATGCCGTACCGTTCTGCGCGTCGAGCCCACGCCGGGTGCCGCTGTCACTGCGCGAGCCGCTTAAGTAGGAGCTACAGAAACTGGTGTCGGAGGGCATCATTGTCTCCGTCACGGAACCCACTGAGTGGTGCGCGCCCATCGTCGTCGAGCCGAAGAAGAATGGAGGAATCCGGCTTTGTGTCGACCTGTCGCACCTGAACAAATTCGTCCGGACGGAGCAATACCAATCGCCAACACCGCTGGAGGAGGTTGCATTTATCCATCACGGCTTCGGACGCAAAATGGTTCACTGTGTTCGACGCCGCGAAGGGATACCATCAGTGCCCACTCCAACAGGATAGCGTGCTCAAGACGACCTTCATCACCCCGTTCGGTCGGTACGCGTTCTTTCGCGCGCTGTACGGGGTCAGTTCCATATCCGACCATTACAACCGACGCATGGACCAGGCGTTCTCTGGCCTCACTGGATACAAAAAGATTGTGGATGACGTCGTGATCTACAGCTGGACTAGGGACGAGCACGCCCGTGACGTCCGGGCCTTCATGAAGCGCGCTGTGAGGAGAAAGGCATCTCCTTAAACCGGCAAAAGCTGCAGCTCGCTCAGGGCAGCGTCAAGTTCGCAGGTTTCATGATATCCCAAGAAGGATACCGGCCGGACCCGCAGATGACCTCCGCCATCTCGTCGTTTCCGACGCCGCAAAACATCTCCGAGCTGAGGAGCTTCTTTGGCCTTGTGAACCAGGTCGCCCCGTTCGTGGACAGCCTGTCGGAGCTTCTCGCGCCACTCCGACCACTCCTGAGCCCCAGGAACGAATTCATCTGGAACGAGCAGCATGAGCGGGCGTTCGCGTCTGCCAGGGCGGCGCTGACGTCAATCCCGACTCTGGCGTACTTCGACCCCCGTCGGCCGACTTCGCTCTCGACCGACGCTAGCCGCCTCAAAGGGATCGGGTTCGTTCTCCGGCAACAGCAGCAGGACGGCAACTGGCGTGTCATTCAGGCGGGGCCACGGTTCTTATCGACGACGGAATCCCGATACGCCACCATCGAGTTGGAAGCCACCGCTGTTGTGTGGGCCTTGAGGAAATGTCGCATCTTCCTCGCTGGGCTTCCGAGCTTCCAGATCCTCACTGACCATAAGCCGCTGATACCCATCATCAACGGCAAAACGTTGGACGAGATTGGGAACCCGAGACTTCAGCGCCTGAAGATGAAGATGGGAGAGGTGGGGCCGTTCGTTGCCAGCTGGGTGCCCGGTTCACGGCACAAGGCAGCGGACGCACTCTCCAGGAGTCCGATTCAACCAGCCACAGCAGACGATGAATGCGGAGAAGACACCGACGTCCTTGCTGCGCGGACTGTCCTGGTTGCTGAACTCCAGGCGAGCCACACGGATCTCCTACTAGACCGCGTGAGGAATGCTACTGTAGAGGACCCAGAACTGCAAATGCTCAAGGACGCTGTCTTTGCTTGGTTCCCGTCCTCAAAGGCAGACCTCGCCGAGCCGTTGCGGAAGCACTGGCCGGTGCACGACCGGCTGTCGGTGGACGACGGCCTCATCCTGTGCGGCACGCGCGTCGTCGTTTCAGCATCGCTGCGTCGATCGACGATGACGTCACTCCACGCGGGCCACCTCGGCAAGGAAAAAACAAAAGAGCGCGCTCGCCGTGTGTTCTTCTGGCCAGGAATGGATGCCAGCATCGAGGCTGTCATCAAAGGATGCAACCGGTGTCAGGGCGAGCTTCCCTCGCACCCCAGGGAGACCATGCTGCAACACGAACCTGCTGACCGCCCGTTCCAGATCCTGGACATGGATTTCGCGGACCACGCAGGAGGCAAGTACCTCATTGTTGTAGACGGTTACTCGGGGTGGAAATTCGTACAATGCACGGACACCCGTATGGACACCAATGCCGTCGTCAATGCCTTATTGAGGATCTTCAGGGATGTTGGCGTGCCACATTTACTCAGGTCTGACGGCGCCCTCTCTTTTACGTCTCGTCAGTTTAGTGAGTTTTTGGCTGTGTGGGGTGTTAAACACGTAACATCGTCCCCGCACTACCCACGATCAAACGGCCTTGTCGAGTCCGCCGTTAAGTCCGTCAAAAAACTCCTCAGGCGATGCTGGGACGACAGCAGAGGACGACTGAACGAGGAGGAGTGGACAAGAGGACTGATCCAGCAGCGGAACACACCAGGCGTCAGCGGAAAGTCACCGGCAGAAATCGTCTACGGCCGGCCGCTGAGGGACAACCTGCCAACGCACCCGTCGCACTTAAAGCCGACTCACCACCCCCGACCTACAGACGACGCCGGGGAACAGAGTCGGACTACAGCCCATGGCGACCACCGTGACGGCGACCGCCGCGACTCTCGCCGTCGAGCTGCGAAACGGTGGTTTGGCCGGCACGCCCGGGACTTGCCGAAGTTCCCTGTCGGAACGCGCGTGCGGGTACAGGATGTGAGGACCAAAAGGTGGGACCGGTGTGGTAGCATCATATCTGCCGGCGCCTATCGACGTTATCGCGTGCGTTTCGAGGTGGGGGGGGGGGGGGAGATGGACAGGAATAGATGTCACCTGCGTCGGCGTTATGCGCTGTCCCCGTGCCCTCGACCGAGTCGCCGGTGGCTCGGTGCGCCGCCGGTGACTCGGTGCGCCGTGAGTTTGCATCCCTACTGGCGGCCCACTATGCCCCGGGCTAGTGTGCGCCGGCCGCCGGTCAGCCGGCGCTGGCGGGGCGCGTCAGTCTTTTTTTGTTTTTTGTTTTGTTGGGTTAGGCCCTTTCGGTCCAGTAAGACCATTTCAGAGCCGGGAGGATGATAGGATATAGGGGGAGACATTGGTCTGGGCAGGCACCCTAGTGAGTCGCCGGGGCTGAGCCCGTCCGAAGACAAGCCACCCAGCCCCAAGGCACTCACTGCACCCGGCTACGGGGTGCGCTCCCTCGGGAGCAGCGGTGCCTCTCCAAGGGAGCAGCCCGCATGAGATAAAGTTGCCTGTCCAGCCCGGAAGGGGGTGGCGGTGTGGAGGAGAAGGATTTCAGTATCCTGAGGATAGAAGCATGGAACGGTGCGCGTCAGTCGGAGCCGGACAGAGGTCGCGTGCGTTTGGATGGTGCCTGGTGTCCAATACAGACGATCACCGACTGCCTGGCGTCTCAACAGAGGGTCCTTTAAAACCTTCTGAGAGTCCTTTGACGCCAGTTGAAGGCCCTTTGGGACCTGTTGAAAGTTATTGAAATTTGACATCTATCATCCTCCCCTTGACTGCGCGGGAAATTGTATGACCTCATTTGGGCCTGCTGGGGTCCGAGATGGGCCCTCCTGGTCTTTTTAATTGTCATTTTAGCTCATTTTAGACAGTCATTGGTGGTCTTAAGATTTGGGGCCCATTTGAGAACCATTTGAGATGGCCCCCTTTCGAATGGGGGGGGACATGGGCCCTTGTGCCCCCCCCCTTGTGTGCGGCTTTGTCTCTCAATTTCGGTAAAACGCTTTGTTGGTAGGTATATTTTGAAATTCAGAGTGATCATTTTGTGTTCCTCCGATTTAGTTTGAGCAGTCTGGGCCCTATTTCACCGGTGATAGCAGCACGCTGCTACTACACGTGTCAAATTGGGTTTCCATGGAAACATCAACAAACCATGGCGTCGTCAAACTGTGATGTCATCAAATATTGCTGCTAACAGCTTCACGGCCGTGCGATCAAACAATGTATCAAATGCATTCAACGAGACAGCAACTCTGTTCCAAACGTAGCTATGAAAAAGCTCACGGAGTACACGGAACGTCATTAGTGTGATGTCACCACATAACGTCAGCTCGCGCAATTTGATAAACAGGGCCCTGATGCTGCCTAAATAGGATTGCAGTTCATTTATATTAACGCAAGGTCCTCTAACCGGCGCACCGATAAACGGATGTCGAGGCTTTTACTTGTAGGTACTAGAACTTTTGAAATAAAATGAATACTTTTTCATGTACAAGTATGAACACTAAACACCCCAATGTTATTAGGGGAAGACGGGGGAACACCGACCCCCTTAACCCTAGAACGCCTAGGGGGGGGGGGGTTGTATCAACCCCCCCCTGAGGTTTTTCGGAAATAGTGCAAAAACGGCGGCGCGCAGCGCCGCCAAATTTTGGGTACCTTATGGGGCAACCTTTGCGCATCTTTTGCCGAAAAAAATTGATCGGGTCATGTCAGGTCACGGAGTTATGACGTCATAAGAGGTACAGCCTCCGGCCGGATTTTCACAAACTGAGTGTCAACGCCCGAGGTTTCCTGCCGGTGGTACGGACATCGGTTGATGGATCGTGATGAAACTTCCCATGCATGTTGGGGCAAGTATTGGCTATCATATGGTATAAGAAATTTGACCGGGTCAGGTCAGGTCACGGAGCTATGACGTCACAAGAGGAACAGCGTCCGGTACTATTTTTGAAAAGCGCCCGAACCACTATTTTGCTAATTCTTGTCACCTCAATGGGAATATGCAGCAATATTAGCTTCTACAGGGAGCAAATGGACCTCCCAAATCCAAAAATACAATCAGATTTCAAAAATTTAAATTTTGATTTTTAGAATTTCTGCCGCCGACTGTGACCTTGCCGACTTCCGGCGCTCCCAACGCGCCATTTTTAGAGCTAGGGAAACGAAATACATACCAAACGATAGAGAATTGATCAAGGAACACGATAGTGAAGGTTTCAAGTCGATATCTCCCACCGTTTTGCCGCAATCGCCGCCGAAAGTTGAAAAAAGTCTATTTTTCCGAAAATTTGACCTTTGACCGGTCAAAAGTAGGTCAAATGTTGACCTAGGACCAAAAAATATACCACCAATCGTGAGATCTCGGCGAGAGCAATCCGTTGGTCTTTTCCGCTAAGCTCTACGACCTTCCGTTTCGAAACGCCAGGGGGGGGGGGTCGTAACAACCCCCCCCGGTCGTTCGTGTTATGAGAAATGGCCTGGTCGTGCGAGGGTTAACCTTTTAGGGTCTAGTCACGTAATTTTTGGCCAAATGATTAATCTCTCAGTTTCATTGGATTGTCACATCAATTTTACATACATATCAACCAATTGTTTTCTTGTAGTGTCGTTCATAATTGCATTATTCCACATTTAGTACCTAAATGCCTACATGTTTCGGGGTAACACCGCGCGAGCTCAGCAGGCAACGAAATTTGCAGATTGCTGGACTATTATGTTCTTCTTATAGTAAATTTCGAGGCGTTTTTGCAGATTTTTAAAATACAGTGGAAACGATTTTATTATATCCCTGGGACAATAAAGTACCTAGTCTACTCATTTATATAACTAGACGACTTAAAGTCCCAAAATTTCATTCTTTCGAAATTTTTCATTATCCTCTAAAAAGAAAACAGGAACAACGTTCTTTCTTTATTTGAAATGCGCCACTCCTTGGTAAGGTGTCACAATGTGCTTTTAAATACCGAATTTCCCAAGTGGGCGGTGTTACCCAAGTGTCTGCATTTTTCTAAAAAAAATCCTTCAATATGGCAGCACGACAGAAATTTCGTTCGAGCAGGAGCACGTAATGCTTGGATGAGCCCTAATTATGGCATAAAATAGGTACTTCTTCAGGACTCAAGCCTGTAAAATAAGATCAGTTTTCTTCTGCTTATTATGCTAGAAAAAGTATAAAACGCATTCACGAAACGTAGAATTAGAGATTTCTCGCAAATCACCTAAACCAATGCGGTGCACTGCCCATACCTGCACTTCTGTTGTCACGTTGCCAAAAGACAGTCAGCTGTCGCCCTAGACCTTTTTATATTTCTGATATCGGGGAGGGCGGTGTTCCCCAAAGGGTGGTGTTCCCCCATCTTCCCCTACTTTTTTATTCCAACCTTTTACAGAATCGGGGTGCCCTTTTTATGCTCGGCGACTGGTGACACCCAGTTTTGCTGGAATCACCTTTTTTATTGGGCGCCTTTCTACATACTGCTGGGGTCGCCTCCTCTTGCCGAGGTCGCCTCTTCTGCTCGGCGGTAGGACTTCTCATGGGCGCTCTTCCTCTGCTGGGGTCTCACTTTTCTGCTTGGAGTCTGACATTTCCCTTCCCTGGTATGCCCTATTTTTGCTAGAGGCGTCCCTCTTCTGCCGGGCGAGCCCAACTTCTGCTTAAGTCGCTTGACCTTTTCTACTGAGGGCTCCCTTCTTGTGCTGTTGTTGTTGTTGTTGTTGTTCGTCCCTCCGTCTCACAGCTGAGACGTAGCCGTCCGGCTCTGTAGGGACCTGTGGGCGACCCCCAGGGCCGCCACGACGACGCCGCTCCGCACCTTTTCTAGGTCGGGGTTGATAGATCTCAGCAGTCGATGACGGGTGGCCATCAGGGCCGGGGAGCGCAGGAGGACATGCTGGGGGGGGGGGGGGGTGTCCGCCTTCTCCCGGCAGACGGGGCAGAGCGCGGCCCTGCAGTGTCGATCGTCGCACTGCTCGCCCCCCGCCAGCCGGGAGGGCGTCAGCCCGACCGTGGCGCCACTGGGTAGAGCTGGTCCAGTGGCCGGCGCGGAGCTGGTGTACGTCCACCGCCGCCGACCGGTCTCCGCCGGCTACGGCCGGCGGGAGGCGGTCCCCCGTCAGCTGGCGGAACCAGCCGGCCGGCCAGGCTCGGATGGTACGGGCCCTCGCCACTCTGGCGGCGGCCCGGTGGGCCGTCTGGACGTCGATGGGAACTTGATCCTGGGCGAGATTGCTGGCCTCCTTGGCGATCGAGTCCGCTCTCTCGTTTCCCTCTAGTCCGCAGTGCGAGGGCACCCATTGCAGGTGGACCTGCTGGCCTCCCGCCGTCAGACCCCGGAGGGCTCTCCAGATGGCCCCTCCCAGCGCGGAGTGCTGGGCGGCCGGGCCCTCTCGGGAGTGCGGCGAGGGCGGACTGTGAGTCCGTGCAGATCACTACGGGGTCATTGGCGTGGAGAGGGTTCTCCAGTAGGAACGAGAGGGCGGCCGGAGGGTGACCATTTCAGCCCGAAAGCTTGAGCATAGGCGGCCCGCCGGGGCGCGGACCGAGCGTTTCTCTCCGTCCGGCCACACGATCAGAGCTCCGGCGCCACCGTTCAGGACGCCGTCGGTGGCCGAGCCGTCGGTCCACACCCAGGTGGCGCACTGTGGGAGCGCCGCCAGGTGCTGGGATGCCGCATTCCTCTTCCAGGTGTCACTGGCCGCGGTTGGGATGGCAGCTCGGATGTCTAATCCGAAGGAAAACCGTTGGTGACGGTTCCCACGGTGGGTCCGGCAGGGGGGGGGATGTGCTCGATCGGAGGGCAGATGCCCGCCGCTCTCCATGTCTCCTCGCCCACTCCTCTCCACCCCGTCACGGTGCTGAGGCGGGTGGGGGCCTGGCTCTCCGCCACCTTCCGCAGCGGGTCTCCAGCCGGGAGGGCGAGCGCCTTGGCCAGTATAGGCGCGCCGCCAGGGCCATGCGTCGCTCGGCCACCGGGGCGAGGCCCGCCTCCGCCATTACGGCGTGTGCCGGAGTGGACCGGGGTCAGCCGGTTACCACTCTGGCGGCCTCGCGCATCTCCCTCTCCAGCAGCATGACATGGGACGGTGACGCTGCTGGGAGCCAGGCGGCGGCGGCGTGTTCCAGTGCGCCGTGGATGTGGCCGGAGGGGACGACGCGCAGCTGGCGCTCTTCCAGCCCCCACTCACGCCCGGTCAGCAGTCTAAGTTGGTTTTTTCAAGGTCGCACACGCTGGCGGAGGCTGCGACAGTGGGCTCCGAAGTGGAGCAGCCGGTCCAGTGTGACTCTAAGCAGCTTCAGCTGGTCGCCCGCGACGACCGTCTCCCCTGCCACTCGGACGGAGCAGTTGACGGCGTCCTGGCCAGACTGCGACAGGACCAGCGCCTGCGTCTTCTGGCCGGCGACCACCATCTTGGAAGCCCGGGCCCACTTGACGAGCGCGTCAGCTGCCTGTTGTGCACGTAGTTTGGCGACCTCGATGTTGTTGCCCGAGCACAGGGCCGCAGTATCGTCGGCATAGAGAAACGCCATGGTGCCAGGGGTCTTCTGAAGTTCCGCGGCGAGTGGGGCGGCCCATAACAAAAACAGGGCCGGGGACAGGACACTGCCCTGAGGCAGGCCCGCCCTGTACACCCGCTCGCCGCTTGTCGCGCTCTGGAACTCAACTCGCGCACGCCGGTCTATTAGGTACTGCCAGGTCCAGGCGTAGTAGCAGCGTGGGATCCCCAGTTCCATCAGGCGGACCCTGAGGAGTCGATGGTCGACCGTGTCGTATGCTCGGGCAAAGTAGAAGGCCAGGAGGACATACTTCTGGGCGCAGTGGGCGCAGGATCCGTCAGGGGGGGGGGTCCTTCTGCGGGACTTCGGTGCGTTCCATCCGTCTTGGACCTGTTGTACGAGGCGGCCGATGCTGTCTTCCACCGACCGCCTCTCTCGAAATCCCACCTGTTCTGGGGGTACCAGGCTATCTCGGTCGACGAGGTACCGAAGTCTGGCCAGGATCAACCTCTCGACGAGGTTGCTGAGGTGGCTCGTCAGCGCGATGGGGTGGTAGCTGGCGATTCGTTGTTTTTCCTTCCCCGCCTTCGGGATGGGGATGATCCGGGTCTGCCTCCACTCCCTCGGCACCGAGCTCTCCAGCCAGGACGCGCTGATGGCTCTGAGCAGCGCTCGGCGAGCGACTGGACCCAAGTGAGTGAGGTGCTCGTTGCAGACGCCGTCCGGACCCGGAGCTTTCCTTCGTTGGAGGCGTTGAAGTTGGAGGGAGAGTTCCGATTCGGAGAATGGCGCGCAGCAGCCCGTGCGGTGGTTACCGTACTCCTTGCATTGCGGGGACTGGAGTTCGCGCAGTCTCCTCTTGGCCGCTCTGTCCACCTTGGCCGACCTCACTTGGCGCGAGACGTGGGCATAGGTGGCGTTGAACGCTTCCGCTTTCTGGCTGTCTGTGACCAGGAGGCGGCCTCTTTCAGTCATCGCCTGTCCGGGTCGGTGTTCGTCGCTGGCGCCCTCCCACTTCTTGAGGATCTTCGTGCCTCTGCCCAGGCTTGCGGGTTTGTTGAGGGTGGTCTCAACGAAGGGCTGCAGGGTCGAAGTTCTCTTCGCGATCATCCGTTGGAGACCAACGGATGGGCGGCCTGTCGATATTGAAGATGGAGATCGGTGATTTGCCGAGTATGCGCACGCCGCACACCTCAGTACTGTCGTCTGAGTGGGCGAGTGGGCGCCCGGTCAGGGGGGGGGGGGAGGGGTGAATGGGATTCCACCACGGACGTAAATTGTTACGTCTCCGCCCTTAACGGTCGCCGCACCTACTATGGACGTCAAACCCCTTGAGACCCCACTTTTTGCGATAATATTTAAATGCGTGAACTCTCGTTGACGATATTCTGGCAACGTATGTTTCAGAGCCTGCCGAAACTTTTATTACTAAGGTATTTTGACGCCAAACGATTATGAAACGTACTTCTCATACTTTCGTAATGCTAAGGTCAATTCAGGCCCGTGCAGAGGCTTGCGTTCGGCCATACTCGAGCCCCGCTACCAGCGCCATCTGCTCTTAATGTCATCTACCAGCGGTCCAGCGCCCGCTACCGCTACCAGCTACCGTCCACCGTCAAGCCTGGATGGAGCGCGAGCCGCGAGTGACCGGTCGCCGGGCAAGGAGCGCCGGAGGGGTAGGGCGGAGCATAGCGCTGACGTCATTACGTGGCTCCGCCCCATGAGCGCGTAGCCTCTACCCAAACAGCAGATTCTTTCCGTGAAATTTAACATTACGAGTAAATGAGAAGTACCTTTCATAATTGTTTGGCGTCAAAATACCTTTGTAATACCAGCTTCGGCAGGTTCTGAAACACACATTGCCAGAATATCGTCAAGGAGAATTCACGCATTTAAAAATAATCGCAAAAAGTGGGGTCTCAAGTGGTTTGACGTCCAAAGTAGTTGTCTGCCGCGCTCTCTTTTCGTGACTACCGGTGGTTGGTAGCCCGGGATGCGGACAACGTTCTTGGAGGGAGCTGGACCTCTTGTATAGCCATCACGTCCGCGCTGACCGACGGGAGCCAGCTTTGGAGCTCCGGGATTTTGGTCCGGAGCCCCTCAGCGTTCCAACCAACTATGTGGAGGAGACTACGCTGCGCTCGGTTGCGACGATGGCGACGGTTTCTTGCTCTCCTTCGATGCTGTCCTCTTCGGGCCGTAGAGGGCAGTTTGGGTCCGTTTGGATTCCCCCGCTGGTCGCCCCAGCGGGGGCGGACTCGAGGACCACACCTCCCACCGCGTGAAGGCGGACCCATCCGGGAAGCCCTTCTTGTGCCCGGCGAGCCCAACTGCCGCTTGAGGTGTCCCATTTTTATTGGATGCGCCCCCTTCTGCGGGCGGCGCCCCCTTTTGCGGAGCTGTCCCTCTTCTGCTGGAGGCGCCCATCTTCTGGTGGCGGTGCCCCTCTTTTGGTGGAACCGCCCCTCTTCTGCGGGTGCGCACTCTTCTGCTATAGCGCCCCTCTTCTGCTCGGCCACACTGAAAACAATTTTACCCGAAGCTGGCGAATTAAGCGTTGCTCTGCGGGTGGTATATGTGTATTAACTCGCCATGTCCAGATTCTACAGGGTGTTCCATAATGAGTGTTCATTTTAAACAGGCTCAAAATCTAAGTAATTGTATTCATAACACATAGAGCGATATACCATTGTATTGGCGAAAGACTGGCTTTTTCTGTCGTGATGGCTTCAGACACTTGCATGCTTTCAGTTTTCGGCACTGGCGCCGTTTCTGCGGAGGCAGATTTCGGCCCTCCTGCAGACATGCCGAACCGCCTCACTATGGTTGGAAACGGCCTCACGGATGGCCGTGGGCAATTTCGGAATATATGTATATTTGGGGTGTCATTCTGTTGGAAATTGATGAAATGTTTTGAATTGGGCAGAAAAAATTATTTAGTTGCGCATTTAGTCTCCATTATTGTACGTGGAATCGGGAGTTTCTGATAGTGGCTTTTTTGGTGCGCCGTCAAAGGTTTAAACAACCGCGCTGGTGATAGCATGTGGAGTACCTCCATGACGTTGTAAAACTGGATTATTATATATCAAAATAATCCTTGTTATGTTGGCTATCGAGTGGAGTGACTCTTTTTCCCATGCGTGTTCAAAATCAGGAACGGCATTGCATTCTGTTTGCAGTGTCACCACAGCAATATTTGCAAAATTACGGTTATGTTTCATTGGACATACAAAAAGTTCTCCATCGACCTCCATTGAGCTTTTTGGCAGAATAAATCTCTGTTCAATTCTGTGTAAGGGGAACGTAAAAGCAGACTGCGCACTTGTGCGCAAAATCGTCCGTGAAGCTTCATCTCCCGAGGCGTACCTACCCGTCGCTTCGTTAGCACCAGGTCGGCTCGTCAGTCTTGCAATCGTTTATCCTTATAAATGATGGTAAGAAGCAGGGTTGCGGAGTCGTGGTGGCGCCAAATACGACTCCGACTACGACTCCGACTCCTGACTCGTTGCCATGACTCCGGCCGACTCTGTCTCCGACTCCGGACCCCTGCCAGTGTTTCGGAGTCGTGAGGGAGCTGTTCCGATTCGGACCGACTCAGACTTCCACTGCGGGCTCCTGACCGACACCGACTCCGACTCCGACTCCTGGCTCGTTGCCACGACTCTGGGCGACTCCGACTCCGACTCCGACTCTGACTCCGACTCTGACTTCGACTCCGCACCCCTCGTAAGAAGTAACTGCTCGCCCCTGCACCTGGAGTATGGATATCGTGCAAACGTATATGGATATCCTGGAGTATGGATATGAATATCCACCGACAGAGCAGACATACAGACATGCTGTAAACGCCATTACACTGCCAATACCATGGAAAATCAAATGGCTATCTATGGTTTTTGATCATCGTTCTACATTTTCCAAAATCTTGAGCTGAATGTTGGCAATTTCTCGTGACTATACTTCACGACCATGATGCATGCATTTCTGAAATTGATCTTTTTTCAACCAGCCACGTACTCGTATGATAAAATGAATGTCACCATCGTGTTCTACGCCCAAAAGTACCCATAAAACATGTGTCATGCATGGGCTGCGAATAGGTACCAGTTTTAATTTTCGGGGTTATATGCTTACCTGATTGACCTGACTTTGAAACTGGCCAGTGGCCTATGTTTGACTGACCCCTACATTGATCTGACACTCTTTTAGCACTTATATGAAGGGTTGTGACAGTTGTGACAGTTGTGACAGATTGTTTAGGACCAACTGATGACTGAATTTATTTAGGACCAACTGATGACGATATAATCGAAACGCGAAACGCGAGGCACCGATTGCGAGGTTCTAAAGTCCATGCTACTGAAAGCCCGATTTCAAGTGTTTGACCTGACCTTGACCCGACCTGTGACCTCGAAATTCAACTTTAAAGTACTCATGTGAATCGTCTCGTCGCGTTCTTCTTTCGTTTGCCGCGCCTCGTGCGTTTCGCTGCGCCTATTTGTTCGCGAGTTATCGGCTGGGGGCGTTGAACGCCCCCCCCCCCGGCAAACGGCGGATGGGGAAATACCCCAGCAACTGCCGGATTAATCTGACGCATGTTTTGTCATTTGATCGTTATTTTATTTCTTGCTTTTTTGCCCAATCTAAAAAAAATCATAAATACTCTTTCTCCAAATTTTTTACCCTTTATGACCAATAGTAAGACACTGTGCGTCACTACGTTGATATTTCTCGCCCTAAAGCATAACAACAATATCCATTCAGTAATAGCAGTATTCAAAACATGTTCAAAATGCCTCGCGATATCGATAACATAACGAAAGACATAGGCGACTTATAACATACTTGCAAGGATGACGTCACACACGCGTGACGTGACGTGACCTCGTCATTTCTGAGTTACTGTATGATGCACGAAAGACACTGGTATACCTATGCAAAGTTTCATCGCAGTCGGTCTACGCATTAACAAGTTATGGGCAAAACATTTTTTCGCGTTGACCCCCGGCCATCCGTGAGGCCGTTTCCAACCATAGTGCGCCTGCCTGACGTCATCTGGCTTCAGCCCACGAACAAATGCATCCACGGTGTTTTGCAGTTCCATAAGTGTGGTGGGAGGGTTGCGCCGTAATTCCGTAATGGCACGTTATGCTTTTCCTTAAAATGGTACCCATACCTACGGCGGACCGCAGTTATGTTTCTCAGCCAACCATATTCTGCGACTGCCCAAGCTGTCTCTCCTTGTGTGAACGGCGCAGTGCATCGCATCTGTGCTGCTGACATCGCGGCAGATGGCGGCCATGAGACTGAATGCTTTGGGATAATTTTTGCACGGATAAAAAGCCAATCTTTTTGCAACAATGCTCATATAAAATTATCGATCATCGTTTCATTTAAGATCCTCCAATGGTACATTTAAAATGAACACTCATTATGAAACACCCTGTAGCTAGAGGGTAAGCAGACATGCCTGCCTTATTACTCGTCAATATGCACCGTACCCACAGTCTGCAGTAAGGTAGCTACTCAGCACCGGATATTGTCCCCGCGGGTGTCGAGTCATTGGCATAGCCCTCACTGAAAGAGTTGGAACTACTCGAAATATCGTAAACGCGTATCCGTGGATGGCTAACCTTTACATAACCTGCCCTGAAGAAGTTGGATCTACTGGCACAACTAGATGGCGTTGTCTCATACAGTTTTGAATTATAACAATTTTTTAACTTTTTTTTTGCACCAATGATATATTGGCACATTGTTTGGCGGTTTCAAGTGGGGGTGAAAGTACAATGGTTAGGGTGCATCTTTAAAACCTCTGCATTATTCATCACGGGACGATTGGCAACGCCTTTTCTTCCGAAACTACCAAGTGAAACCATTTTGATTCTTATATAGGTCACGAAAGCAGTCGCGAGACATCTTCTTGATCTCGGGCGGTCTGTACGACTACCGGTGACTGGGTCATGTCGAATTTTCTATGGGAATTCGATTTTTGACCGTTCCCACCGACGTGAAACTTTCTCACCGATGTTTTCTAGGTGTGAGATTGTCATAATATAGATAATCTCCCTCAAATATGGTACAGCGTGGGAGTTTTTTTGGCCCTCGTGACTTAGTCGGCGAAGGGTAGGCGTGGAGGGTAACCCCTTTTAGTCATGCCTGCTCTGAGCGGATATGACCGCTGAGGCAGATACGGCTACACTGCAATGGGACCTTACTGTACTCCTGGGAGGGTGGTTAAAAATGGTTGCGGATAGGGGTACCCGCGAAACACCGGTTTACTCGCCGGCCCTGGGTTAAACTGTTTTCAGTGCAGCTTAACTTCTGCTGAAGGTGCTCGGCTATGTCTTTAAGTGGCATTGTTCTTTTGCTCCAGGTGCCCCTTTTGTATTGAGGCGCCTCTCTTCTTTAGGCATCCCTCTCCGGGTATGGCGCCTCTTTCTGGTATGGCTCCCTTTTCTGCTGGGGCGGCCCTATGCTGGGGGTATTCCTCTTCTACTGCGGGCGCCCTACTACTGCTGGACGAGCCCAACTTTTGCTTGAGGTGCCCCATTTATATTGGAGTTCCTCTCTTCTGGAAGCATCCCTCTTCTGGTGGGGCGCCCTCTTTTTGCTTGGGAGCCATTCTTGTGCTGAGGGCGCTCCTTTTCTGCTGGGGGCATCTCTCTTCTGGTGGGGCGCCCCCTTTCTGCTGGGGTGCCCTTCTTCTGCTGGGACGCCCTTGTTCTGGTGAGGCGCCCCTTTCTGCTGGGGTTGCCCGTGTGGCGTGTTCTACTGAGGGCGCTCTTCTACTGGGCGAGCCCAAGTTCTGCTTGAGGTGCCCTATGCCTACTGGGGGCGCCTCTCCTCCGCTGGGGCGCCAGTCTTATGCTTGACGATCCCAACCTACGTTGGAGGTGCCCCACTTCTGCCGCGGGCGCTCCACTTTTGCTGAGAAAGTCCCGTTCTTACCGGGGTGCCCCTTTCACCCATTTTTTGGGAACGATACGACTGGACGCTTCCCAAGTCCGCAAGCAGCACGACGCCGGTCACGAGACGGAATGTAGCCGCAAAATCACCCTCGCCATCTGCTCAAGAGCTTATCGGTGTCGGGGCAGCGTGTGGGGCGCTGCTTAGCCTTTAAGGGGGTGCACTTTGACGTGATGGGGGTGCGCTTTCAGGAGTTTGAGGTGCATACATATAGAAAGTTACACCGCTGGTCGCACACTGAAAGAAAAGTATACCTTGGTAATTTGAATTTGATTATTATACACCGCCATTACACTGAAATCAAGAATATTTATACCGTTGTTCGACGTATATGGGGAATAAAATAATGCTCCGGTGCGAATGTACTCTATCACGAGCGTATTCTTGGGGGTTAATTCCATCCAGTTTAACACTCATGGTGCAATTCTAACTTTTGAGATGCTTACCCCTCTAATTGATCGAATCGACCCCCCCCCCTCCCTGCCAGGCCGCGTTATGAAAAATGCCCTGCCAGGGCGAGGGTTAATTCTTCCAATAAAATTGCTAAGTTTTCTTTGAACTCTAGCAAAAACGACAATTTTTCATCGATTTCAGGAGCTGCAGGGGGGGAGGGTGAATTTGCCCAAAATGCCCATCCTGGATCCTCCAGCGAGGTTTTGTGTTTTGGGTCGGATCCCCCCAATTCCGAAACCGTGGCGGTTGTTTGGGGTGGTGTTGTTTGCGGTTGACTGCGGGGTGCGGAGACAAGGCGGGTGTTTTTCATTGTTTTCATTATTTTTATCTTGGTATTTCTGTTGTCCTTGCTAGCGGCGGGATTGCGGGCGTTTCTTTATATGTATATTTATTTTAATTTCTAAATCATTTTTCCTTTCTCTGAAACCTTCGGTCTGGCGATGCTCGGCATTGCATTGCCACTCCGTGTATGCAGCCAATGAATGAATGAACTCTGGCTAGGCTTAGCTCGCACCTCCCCCCTCCCCCCACATCTCAGAACAAACGGCTTCCTGTCGGCTGGTGCCACCCACTGACCTGTGCCCCTCTTCTGGCCAGCAGGTCGGAGCCCGCTGCTCCGGCTGACTGCCGGCTGACTGCCGGCTGACCCGCCGGAGCGGCCTCGCCCCAGCAGCGCTGTCCCGCCGGTGGTTTCCGGCGCCGCTCGGCAGCCAGTGCCCGGCCATGAGCGCGCCGCCGCCGCCGCCGCCGCCGCCGCCGCGGCGGCTCGGCATGAACTGGGAGCAGCCGTTCGCCTGTGGCCGGCCTGGCAGCTGGCTGGCCATCGACCAGGCGTGTGTGACGGTGGCCAACGGCGGCTGGGCGCCGCTGACGCTCTGGGCCCAGTCGGACCAGTGCCACGGCGTGAGTACCTACCGAGCGTGCCGCTCAGCGACGGCTACAACCACTGTCTTGTCCTGCCAACTAAGTGCCTAGCAACAGGCTTTGACTTAACCCGCGCCCCGTATGGGGGGGGGGGGGGGACGAAACGGCCCCCTGGGGCGTTCCACGACAAAGCGACAAGTGCCCTGCACCCTCATATTTTATTTTTTGCTTAAAATTGGTCTTATGGGTTGTGATGGGCGGGGAAGCCAGCTGTGGCAACGATTTTTTTCTTCGAACAACGGTTTCCGAGATATAGCCTCGAGCAATTCCTGGAGGTCGCGCTGCAGCCCTATGTTTGGCGGCCTATAACTCAGAAACTATTAGTTTTCTACGATAAAAACTTAATATGGTTCAACTCACAATCAACCAACAAACATTTTGGCTCTCTCGGATTTTCAATTTTTGAAAATTTTGATCACGTGACCTTTTGACCTATTTTTCGAAGAGTGACCTTGATATTTTCCCCACTGAAAGTTGCAATTTTGTCTGATGACGATTAAAGCCTTATCAATTGTCATTCATATGCGACAATAAAAAAGTGGTTATCGCCCTGCGTTGACCTCAGGTCAGGTCATCTTTATGACCTGTCGATTATTACGAGCGGGAGCGACAGCGACATCTCGAGAACAAGGCAAGATAGCGACAAGCGGTAAACGGTACAGGGTACACACGGATAAGGTCTATAATTTTTACTGAGGTCATTTTCAGGTCAGGTCAAAGATGACGTCACAGGAGCAAAAAGGAAGTCAAAATAGCGGCACTACATATATATGAAGTTTTTCTCGAATAACTTTCAAGGTATCCCAGCTAGGAACAAACTAATAGCACCATCGTGATCCTCTCGTCGATCCGCATCGATATTATCAAGGTCACTCTTCGAAAAAATAGGTCAAAAGGTCACGTGATCAAAATTTTCAGAAATTGAGAATTTGAGCTAGCCAAAATGTTTGTTGGTTGATTGTGAGCTGAACCATATAAAGTTTTTATCATAGAAAACCAATAGTTTCTGAGTTATAAGCTGCCAAACATAGGGTTGCAGCGTGACCTCCAGGAATTGCCCGAGGCTATATCTCGGAAACCGTGTTTCGAAGAAAAAAATCCTTGCCACAGCCGGCTTCCCCGCCCATCACACCAGTTTTCAACGAACAATGAAATATGAGGATGCAAATTTATTTTTTTATTTGTCGATTTGTCGTGGAACTGTCCTATTCCCTAGATATCTCCTAAACGGCTGCAGATATTGCCACCAAACTTTCAGGTCCCCTCCGGGCATCAATTTTACACAATGTAACCAAAATTTTCCAGAGGCTATGATAGGATGGCCAAAAATGACGTCAGAATTACGTCATGTTTTGCCATTTTCGACCCAAAAAGGTTTCGCGAGAAGAGGTGTCAGGCCTACAGCTTTGAAAATGCAGAAACACGTTTTTGACATAAAAGATGTAGAATTGACAGTGCTATAAAACTGCCATCATGAATTTGTATTTTTTGGATTTTGACTCAAAAATTAAAAAGGGATTTTTTTATTTAATTGCAAAAAATCCCAAAAGTTTTTCGAATATCTAAAAAACGGAAAATATATGATAGCACCTACGGTCTTCTATCGACATACCAAATTTCAGCTCGATACCCCTTTTTTGGCCAAATTATACCGAAAGAACTGTTAAAAAATGATGACGTCGAATTTCAAACTCAATTTTTGGCAATTCTAGACCACGGAGCGCAAAACAAAGACCACCATTGGACTCCACGTGAGGAGCTGCATCAAATCGAGACCCATTTTATGGAAAAATATCAACTTTGAACTTTGACCTAATTTGACCTCACCTTGACCTGACCTTCACCAGAACATAACCTTAACTGGCCCCAAAGGCGGCCAGTTGCCGGGTCTATGATCTGCTACATCTCCTGTGGGAATAAATGCGAGGGCCATTAGCATTTTCATACTCTTTCCAATGTTTACATCATTAATGTAAGCATTCCGAAGGCCCTCGGCGCTTGCGTATTATTTAGGCCAGGGTTCATAATGTCCTGGGCACGATGTGTCCAGTGTTCTAAATGGCCAGTGCTTGCATGGGCCAGGGTTCATAATGTCCAGGGATTACATGGTCCAAATGTGGCCAACTGGCTGCATATATGGTATATTTAATGAGGCCAGTGCTCATATTGTCCAAAAGAGGCCAGGTGCATATTTATTAGGTCAGGGTTCATAATGTCCAGGGCCCTGTTTCACCGGTGTCAAACGTGTCAAATTGGGTTTCCATAGAAACATCAACAAACCATGCCGTCGTTAATCTGTGTGATGTCATGAAATATTGCTGCTAACATCTTCACGGCCGTGCGAATGTATCAAACGCATTCAACGAGACAGCAACTCTGTTCCAAACGTACCGGGTGATCATTTTGGAATGATACAAAGAGAAAGTCGCCACGTGCAAAGATTGGACAAGATATTTTGATCTCACGTGCTGGTTTACATGGGGGACATTTGGACATTTTGTTTTTTATCAACATTGTCCAAGTCCGTCCTAAGGTACGGTAAATATCATCCGTTTTATAGCATACCGTAAAGTGGGGCTATTTGAGACGGTATTGAAAATCGCTATAAAATGAAGATCGTTTGATTTTTTTGTGATATTTTTGCTCAGGGAGATGTGAAATCGAGCAGTAAATCGCCTGTGCAACAATTAAGCATAAATTTCAAACGGTTTTTATTTTATGACAATTTTAAATACTGTCTCAAATAGCCCCACTGTCTCAAATAGCCCCACCTTACGGTACCCTTTTTGGACATCTTAGTGTAACGATGCAATATCTCAGCTGGATGGCTTTGCAATACAACAAATTTTAGTTCATGGCGCATGTGCAAAGGCCATAGCACGGTTATACGGGCTTCCTGGAACCTGCAAAAGATCTTGGAGTGCACGGAGACACTAAGAATAACAAAAAAAAATCTGAAAAGGACATTGTTGATGGAAGTGCCTTCGAGTGCACTGGTTTGGCGGACCCGGGGACGGTACGGCCTTCTAGAGAATGCTGTAATTTGCCGTTTGGCCGGCTTTGTATGACCAATTCACGCATCTCCAACACTCTTTTCAACAAGTGTGTGCTTCTCCACACACATCCGCGTCTGTCATTGAGTTCCCGTGCCCCAAAGCTGGTAAGCCTGCAGTTTTGCGAATAAGCGAGCACGACCGCCCGTCTTACAGCCCGGACTTCTCGTGACTGTGCTTGAGTGTCTGGCCTCACCTAATGACAGGTGTGGTCAGATGTGAGCCGAAGACAATTGTACATCTAATAGTGGTAGAAGGAGACTTTGCCCGGAGCATGGGACGGCGATAATTAGCAGAAAATGGTCAGACGAACCCGGCATCGAGCGGAGCTCAGCTGGTCGGCGGTCCGCGAGGGGTGCATAATTTGGGCATCTCCTCTAAGCTGGCTATTGACATTAATGACTGACTGTGTGTTCCAGATAAAATGTCCCACCGTGCGTGTTCGATGGGTGTGTTTGGTTTAACTATCCAGCTTAACACATGGCTGATATTAACAAATGTTTTTGTACATATCATTCCAAAATGATCACCCGGTTAGCTACCCAGTAAACATGCCGACGTCGGCCCGACGTCGGGGTGACGTCGGCATCTCGGCATCGGCATGCCGACCTCGGCCCGACGTCGGTCCAACCTCGGCACGGCGTCGGCTGGATGTCGGATATGCCCGCATGTACCGACGTCCAGCCGAGGTCCAGCCGACGTCGGGCCGACGTCGGACCGAGATCAATTGCTGAGGTTCAGCCGACGTCGGGCCGACGTCGGGGCGACGTCGGACCGACATCGGCCGCTGTTTTGACCGTTAAAATAATATAAAATACATGTTTCATGTTTCATAAAGAGCTTCTGTATTCAAAATATCCTCAGGAAACTCAAATCATCCTCCACGCCGCAACCCCCTGATCCGGACTGGACGGGAAACTTTATCCCATTTGGGATTGCCCGTAAGCCGAGCTCGCCCGTAGCCGGGTGCGGTGAGTGCTTGGGGGCTGCTCGGCCTATCCTTTGGTTAGGCTCAGCCCCGGCAACTCACCAGGGCCGGGCCCAGTTCATATAGAAAGGCCAGTCGGCAAGTGTCACTTTGCCTAAGTGCCACTTATCGAAGGGACACTTTGGGAAACGTTGGTGCAGGTGTGTAAGAGTGGCTATGTGAATCCATTGTGGGGTCGCCCTTTCCAATAAGTGTCACGTAACAGCAATGTGACTCTTTATGAACTGTACCCAGGGTGCTCGCCAAGAAGACCAATGTCTCCATCCTATCATCCTTCCGGCTCTGAAATCGTCTTGTCAGACCGAAAGGGCATAACCCAACAAAACAAACTGATTACTGAATTTGTTATCTGGCTGCGTGGTGTAGTGGTTAGCGCACTAACCTCGCGTTCAAATGACACGGGGCTCGAATCCCATCGCCGGCTGATGGTTTTGGCGTGTTGTCCCAGTAAACATGCCGACGTCGGCGACTGGGGGGCTCGAATCCCGCCGCCGGTTGATATTTTTGGCGCGTTGTCCCAATAAACATGCCGACGTCGGCCCCGTCGGTCCAACGACAAACGATCTCGTCAACCTCGGCAAACGACCTCGGCCCGACGTCGGCTGGACTTCGGCTGGACGTCGGAACATGCGGGCATACCCGACGTCCAGCCGATGTCGGGCCGAGGTTGAACCGACGTTGGGCCGACGTCGGCATGTTTACTGGGTATGAAAAAGCTCACGGATTACACGAAACGTCATTAGTTTGATAAAAGCGTGCTGCTGTCACCGGTGAAACAGGGCCCAGGGCACGATGTGTCCAGTGTTGGAAATGGCCAGTGCCTTGAATAGGTGCGTAGCATTAGGGCCAGGGTTCATAATGTTCAGGGTGTGATGTGTCCAGTGATCGAAATGGCCAGTGCCTTGAATGGGCCTTGTTCATAATGTCCAGGGATTACATGGTCCAAATGTGGCCCACTGGCTGCAGATCGGGTATATTTCAAAAGGCCTGTGCTCATGTTGTCCATAACAGGCCAAGGAAAGTAACCTACTATGGACGTCAAACCCCTTGAGACCCCACTTTTTTGCGATAATTTTTAAATGCGTTCACTCTCGTTGACAATATTCTGGCAATGTGTGTTTCAGAACCTGCCGAAACTTTTATTACTAAGGTATTTTGACGCCAAACGATTATGAAAGGTACTTCTCATTCACTCGTAATGTTAAATTTCACGGAACGAATCTGATGTTTGGGTAGAGGCTACGCGCTCATGGGGCGGAGCCACGTAATGACGTCAGCGCTAAGCTCCGCCCTACCCCTCCGGCGCTCCTTGCCCGGCGACCGGTCACTCGCGTCTCTCGCTCCATTCAGGCTTGATGGTGGGCGGTAGCTGGTAGCGGTAGCGGGCGCTGGTAGATGGCATTTAGAGCAGATGGCGCTAGTGGCGGGGCTCGAGTTGGCCGAGCGCAAGCCTCTGCCCGGGCCTGAATTGACCTTAGCATTACGAGTGAATGAGAAGTACCTTCCATAATCGTTTGGCGTCAAATACCTTAGTAATAAAAGTTTCGGCAGGTCTGAAACATACATTGCCAGAATATTGTCAACGAAAGTTGACGCATTTAAAATTATCGCAAAAAAAGTGGGGTCTCAAGGGGTTTGACGTTCATAGTAACAACCTAACCTAGCCTGACCTAACCTAAGGTAACTAATGTTTGCCTACCGGGATAAGGAATAGCTTTCGC